>NC_081408.1:462930567-463215567 GCF_030272615.1 Cryptomeria japonica
AATGGGATGTATGCCCCCCTACGTTAAAGCGATCGCACACGCCTCACCGGGGGTGATTGCTTTAAGGTAGTGATACATATAAGAAAATGAAAAAGGGAAAGGAGCATGTTATCGCAAGGTTTTAGCCCCCAAGTGTGAGATAAGCCCAAGGATAATAGACACAAAACACAAAGCACAAGGTGACTTCGCTTTCCTCGGGGTCAGTATGCTGTATGATAATTCATGTATATCATATGTATGTATGCATAATTGTTCTTCATTCCCCAATCAAGGAAGGTCACCTAGAAGAAGGGAACACATGTGTCTTTTGAGTCAACATGAGAGAGATCGAGAGATCTCAATGCTTTGCATCATCCTCAAGTAGACAACACTAAGGACAACAAATAGAAGAATGAGAATAACACATAGAAAAAGTAACGAAAGAGAGGAGGAGAGAATCTGCTATGCTAATGAAACTAGTCTAGCACGTCATCTACCCCCCGATCTTGCTGATCAATGTTTCGGGAAGGCAGGGAACATGCTAGAGGAGGAACATCCAACACAGCAGATGGAGCTATCACAAGATCCAAACAAGGGCTATGTTCATATCCCAAGCCGCGGTGTTCTTGTCTAGGAGCTAGGATAAGTGCTTTAGAAAATTCGTTAGATAAATGGTTATCAATATCAATAAGTTCATATTCACTATCAGAATGAACAGGAGAAGTAGCATTTTCATCATGAATAACATTTTCATCTATATCATCATCAAGATTTATAAAAATAGGATCTTTAACTCGCACAGGATCAAGACCATCATGCATCTTATGTTTAGGAGATTTTGGCTCAATCGTCGGCTGAGGAGAAAATGGAATAATGCTTGTTGAAGGTGTTTTTGGGGATTGCAAAGTTTGAGCTCTAAGACGACGCTTTCGCCGGCGTTCACGTGCAGAACGATTTCGTCTAGTCTTAGTAGGAAGTTGAGAAGATTGAGGAGGAGGAATGTTCTCATCCTTATCACTTGGGTGTTTAGGTTGTGGTCTCTTAGGCTGAACAATAGGAGAAGAGGAAGGTCTCTTCTCTCCATAAGAGGAAGGAGGAGGAACTGCTCCATATAAAGGAGGAATATTTGGTTTTGGAAGGAGACCAAGTCCATCATGACGAGGAGGGATAGGTCTACTTTTAGGAAGTTTATTAATCATAGGCATAGTCACATCCATAGGGATGGGTTGGGAATCTTCTTGAGGAAAGACATTAGTTTTATCTTTCAAAGGAAGAACTTCCTTCTCAAGAATGATAGGAATGTCAAGTTTGGGTGTTCTAGGTTCACTTAGAGATAGGATCATATCTGTTTTCCACTTTTGATAAGATTTGAAAAGATGATCACTTCGCAGAGGAAGAGATTGGAATTGTTTAGGCCAAAAGTAATCAAGAGGAACGCTAGAAGTTCTTTCAGCTGGTTTAAAGAGACTATGATTGATAGTAACAACTTCACCATTATGGGGAAATTTCAAACACTTGTGAATAGAAGAAGCAATAGCTTTCATGGAAGATAGCCAAGGATAGCCTAGCTTCACACGAAATTGTTCGGAAGATGGAATAATAGCAAAGTTCACATCAAGGGATTTGTTATGAACTTCAATAGGTAATGTAATAGAACCAATTGCAGGAGAAGAAAATGCATCAAATAATTTCACAACCACATTTGTTTCATCATAGATCACTTGATTCAATTGCAAAGTAAAAAGAAATTCTTCAGTAATGACATTAACCATACAAGAAGGATCAATAAGCACTCCACGACAAGGTGTATTCTTGACTTTTGCAACTATATATAAAGGACCATCAGGTGCCCTGATAGTTTCACTAGAATCAAATGTGATGGAAGGTTCTTTAGGGATTTTCTGCTGCTCTACAAAGTTAATCACATTCGGAGTCATAGACACGAGATCATCAGGTGAGACAGAGGAATCAGTAGTATCAATCGCATTAGAGGTATGAGAAGGCAATGGATCAGTAAAAATCTGAAGATTTTGGTTAGGAAGAGCTACAGATTTGTTGCCTTTATCATTCACACCAGAAACAAAGATAGTATTATTATCAATCAAATCTTGAATCTTCCCCTTTAAAGCAAAACATTTTTCAGTATCATGCCCAGGTTGACGATGAAATTGACAAAAAGATTTGTTATCAAAATAGGGTGAATTAATCTTTGCAGGATCAATTTGCCTTATAGGAGGAAGAGTAAGCACATTTTGTTCCAATAACTTATTCATAATACTATGCAATGATTCATTCAAAGGAGTAAACTTTCTTTCTTTCTTGAAAAACTTAGAAATAGGAGACACACCTGATGCTGCATTCACATTGTTGTTGTTGATGTTTTCATTGAATTTAATGGACTCTCTGTTCGGTTTAAACTTCCCAAATGGTTGTTGACTACTATCACCCTTATCACTCGGAGCCATAGGATGTGATTGTTCCATTTGACTCACAGTCAGTTGATAATTGTGAAGAGTTGCGCACAACTGTTGGAAAGAAGTAAACTCAGAAAACATGAGTTTTTCTCTAATATCTTTTTGTAAATTAGAAATAAAGATTCTTTGAATATCATTGTTAGGCACTGGAAAAGAAATTTGAGCATACAAATGCTTATATCTACCAATGAAATCAGTCACTTTTTCTTTAACACCTTGTTTACAATGCATTAAATCAATCAAAGCAACTTTAGGACTTATATTGTTTTGAAATTGTTGAATGAAAGCATTTGCAAGTTGTTCGAAAGAAGTAATAGAATAGGAAGGCAACGAGCAATACCATTGTAGGGCTTTGTCTCTTAATGTTCTAGTAAACAATTTTGCAAGCAACCTTTGGTCATAAGCAAAATCAGTACATATTGTTTGAAAGGTCTTAACATGTGTTAGAGGATCACCCTTACCATTATAAAGCTCCAAATGCGGAATTTCAACATGTTTAGGGGGAATAGCTCGAACAATGTCAAGAGAAAGTGGACTCACAACATCAAATGTGGGCACACTAAACTTAGATTGATTCATAGAGGCAATTTGTTGCTGTAAAGAAGAGACAGTTTGTGCAAGATTGTTAATGGTCGCTTCAGTCGAAGAGTTCATATTAGACATGTTAGATTGTGATGGAGGTGTTATGTTATTGAAAGAAGGTAGAGAGTAAGGTGGTGGGACACTATGATAGTTAGTCATAGGAGATGATTGGACAGGAGGAACACTACAAGGAGGAATGGAATGATTAAACGAGTTGCCCCCTTGCGTCATGTTCATTTGTGGTGATATAATAGGAACACTCATTGAAGGAATGAATGAAGAAGTTGGATTGAATGAAGGAAGAGGGTTAATTGAAGAAGAGGGATTGCCCCCATGACTGGTGATCATAGGAGGAATGTCTTGTGTTGAAGTAGTCATTATGTTTGATGTAAAAGTAGGTATACTAGCAATAGGAGTCGTCAAAGGAATAGAATGATTGTCTTGAGTAGGAGGTTGTGTATAACCTAAGGTTTCGGCACAACTTTTCATAGGCATCACATTTGAATCCACAATGTGTGCAATACCATGCAAAATATCAATTCCAGTCTTATCACTTTGAAGCATACGTTTTAGACCCTCAATTAAAGGAAGAGCTTGACTATCAGGGTATTCTTGAGACATCCATTATCGAAAATCGTCAAATTGGTTATCCAATTTTGAAAGTTGTTCTATAGAAACCTCATGGAGAGCTTCTTCATCATTAAGAGGATTAGAGGAATTACCCATGTCCTCGTTAAAAAGGCCATTCAAATTAGGTTCCATTTCCTCAGTAATTAAACCTTGGAAGGACTTAATTTTAAGGCTTCGTCTAACGGGAATAGTGTAAGTAGGACTTATTGTTGTAAAACTCATGCACTAAAGAGAGAGAGAAGATTTTGAATTTTTAGAGGTAGCAAATTTTAGTAAAATCAGCCAATCTCCTAGATTTAAGCTGTTAAATACAATCAGGACAATCTCCCGAAATTTCGGAAAAAATGTCCGGGACCATGGCGCTTGGGGTGCACACGGTCCTCGCAAATTTTTTCAAAATTTACAGGGATGAAAGTTATGATGATTTTACAGCTAACCTGAAAAAATTGAGTGATTTTACGATCTGTAGATAGGCCAAATTAAAGTTGCAATCTCAAAATTGAACCCTACCAAGATTGTCGAAAAATGCAAAATTTGAATTTTGAAAAAGAGAGGGAAACTGAAATTTTGAATTTTATGATTTTAGAGGGAATGTTAAGAGCAATGGAAGTTTTGAAATTTGAAAATTGACTCAATTTCACGCAAAATTCAATTTTGAAAGCGGAAATCACAGTTGTTGTAATTAAGCACTTAATTTCAAAAGTCACAAATTGCAAAAATTTGAATAAATCACTGAAATTTCGAATGAATGCTAACACACTTTTCAGATTTAGGACTGTAAGAAACACAATTTTGACACAAATTTCAATTTCAACAATTTTTGAATGATTAGAAGCCTCAATCCAAGCAATCACTAGACCAACTTTGACTGTAATTTTGAAGGTGTTAAAATTGATAAAATTAGCCAAAATTCTGGATTTTAGCAGGAAAATACAGTAAGATCTCGCTCCCGAAATTTCGAAAAAAATGTCGGGGACGATGGCGCTCGGAGTGCACATGGTCCTCGCAACTTTTTTCCAAATTTTCAGGGATGAAAGATATTATGATTTTATTGCGGAATCCAAAGTTACAGCTGATTTGGAGATGTTTTGATCAGTGAAATTGTCGGACAAAGGTTGAATCAAGAGGGTTTCAAAAATTAGGGTTTTGACACTTAACCACTTAATTTTTAAAATTAAAGCACAAATATGAATTGATAATTTGTAATAGAAGGGCAGATCTGAAACAAGCATTAACAATTAAACATTTCACAAGCTCAATTACTAAAAAGAAAATTTAGGGTTTTTATGCAATTAACCTCTAAAATTTTGCAAAAGATCAAACATGGAAATGTAATCAAGGAATCCAATTTTCAGATCTAATTATGAATAATCAGAAAGGATGTTCACATCGGGTTCACCAAAATGTAAAGCGGAAAAATCGAACCCTTAGTCGTTCTCCCCTCCCCAACTCCGAGGAGGGAGAAGGGAGAGTCACTAGGGTTGATGGTTTTCACTTAGGAGGGACTTTACATTCAAAAGAGGGGTTGAAACCCACAAGATCAAATCCCATGCAATGCAAGATTGGATTCTATATGAGTTTCAAGGGTTGTGATAGCAAGGATACCCTCTTTTGTAAAGAGTGTAGATGGAAAGATTGAACTAGGAATGCATAGAAAGTGAGAAAGATTCGCTTATAAATTGAGTTAGGGATATAGGATGAAGCTGCGGACCTGGAATTAGCAGTAAAATGTCAAGACGGTGCTGTCTTGCAAATTTGAGCAAAAGTTGACAGGACGATGGCGCCCAGCGTGCACACGGTCCTCCGAAAAATCCGTGAAACGAAGGGGGATCTGTTCGTCTCTGCACAAGGATTCCAAATCTTCAATTTCAGCCGCGTACCTGCAACCTACACACAGAAAAGCGAAGACGATTGGGGGGTTAGGGATTAGGGGTTTGCCCTTAGGTCAAACCCTAGTTTTGGAATTAACCGAGAAATGAGAAATGCTGTAAATGTAATGTAAAACAAGTACTAATACCTTGTTGTAAGGATGTTTGTATCCTTATATGCGAAGGTATAGAAGTTGTTGTTTGTTGTATGTTGTATGTTGTAGCATGTAATGTGTTGTAAGTGATCTCCTCTTCAATGGTTGAATCCTTGTCTTGAATGCAACACTTAGCCTTGAATGGAGACTTAGAATGATCAATTGCTTGAAGGAATGCTTGAATGCTTGAATGCTTGAATGTCGTTTTCACCTTTTTTTCTCCTTCTTTTCTCCTCCCAAATGAGAGAGAAAAATGTAGTTTATATACTTGCCAATTAGGGTTAAAAGATTGATTTTCCCGACCTTAGGCCGACCAGGAAATGTTATTTTCCAAATTGCAAACAAAAAGGCCCGAAGTCCCATAGGAGTCCGGGCCCAAAATAGGGCCAGGGACTAGGGCGCTGGGCCCCATGGTCCTGGGGGACCAGGGCGCTGGGTGCCCTAGTCCTGAAGGACCAGGGCACTGGGCGCTCTGGTCCCACCTCTCGGGACAGCAGGGTGCAAGGAGGATCAGGCCAGGGTGCTGGAAAAATGCAGTTTTTGGTGTCATGAGCAAGTTTCGGGGTCTCCATTCAGGTTTAGTGTTGCGTCACCATCGTGAAGACCCAAATGCGGTCGAAATTGCAAGTGTCACAATTTTAGGACACTACATTAACATTTCTCCTATGATTCGTACTTGGTTTTTATCATTTGCGAACATCGAGTCATTCTTCTACATTCTTCATTTATCTTGCTCTCGAATTTGGTCTTGTCGACAATACTATCCAATCATGATTTTGATCAATTTTATCCTATTGCATCAATGTGTGTGCTTATTTGTCATCATTTTGGACATCGTCAATCCTAATTAGGGTTTTGTCCTATCAATCTTGTGATCGATTTGTCATCGATCATTGTCCTCTTATCAATCTTGTCGATTTATCATCAATCCTTCAATCTTGTCATCTTAATGATCGATTTGTCATCAAACGTTGTCATGTTTGATCTTGTCATTTTGCGATCAATTTGTCATTGATCGTGGTCATTTTCAATATTGTCGTTTGGCAATCTATTTTGTCATCAATCCTTGTCTTTTTTGTCAATCTTGTCATTTCGCGATCGATTTGTCATCGATCGTCGTCCTTCTCAATCGTGCCAATTTGGATCAATTTTTCATTGTTCCTCGTCAATTGACGCATTTTATCAGTCAAATCATTTATCACATTGGTCATTTATCAATCCAAAATCAAATCATGATCAAATCAATTATCTTTCATCAAGACCTAATTCATCTTCTAGGGTTTTATGATTTAATCATTTAACCTTGTGTGTCATTTTCTTCCTTTAGGATTAATAAATTATTTATTTATCCTAAGTCTTCTCATCACAATTAAATGTTAATTTAATTGGCTAATTATTCCTCTTTGTGAATTAATTAATAAATGATAAATTATTAATTAATTTGCCTAATTCCTAATTCCTAAATTCTTAATTCTCTAATTTCCTAATTTTCTAATTCCTAATTTCAATTTCCTCCTATTTCTCTCCTAAATTCATGGAAATGACATGTCAATTTGTCATAAATTTGTCATAATTGACAATCAATCAATTTTGACATAGAAGTTGTCATAATTTGTCATAAATTATCAATCAACAAATTTTGCATAGAAAGTGCATAATTTGTCATAATTTGTCATAATTGACATAATTGATTTGCAATTTCCATTTGAATTGAATCATGCTAATCTTTTCATCTCTCCAATTTTTCTATAAATTGGATGATCTTCATCAATCAAAGCTAATTGGTAATCAGACTATCGAATTTACGCTTCTAGTACTCTTGATAAAAAATCTCGTCTACTTGCTTTCAATTTTGTGTGTGCACTTGTAGGTGAGATCCACAACCAAACCATTTGAAGAGGAAAGAAGAACAATGGAGCCGCATGAAGGAGCATTCAAATCTCACCTTTGGTTTGCTTAAATTCTAGTTTTGAATGCTTTTGTTTCATGTCTCTATTGAGTGTTGTTTAGGATAGATCATTGCAATGAATGCTTTTGTGATTGAGCTATTACGTTTATCTTGTCTTGTGATGATTTCCTATTTCCTATGCTACATTAATTGGTGAACCTGACATGAACACTAACCATCTAACCTCTTTATGGTGTTTTTGAGTGCTTTCAAGTTGATTTGCAGGCCAAAAAACCCAAAAACAGGGTCGTGCAGGGTTTTCTGGAGACTTCTGCGCCTGTGTGAAGCAACCTGCGCCTGTGTTGAGCATTATGCGCCTGTGTTGAAGACATTCTATGCTTGTGTCCTACATTCTGCGCCTGTGTCATGGGTTCTGCGCCTGTGTAAAGTCCAGAACAGAGGTAAAAATGCAGTGTTTTACTTGAAAATTGTTTAGTTTTTGCTTTCTATTTTCTGTGCTTTGGATTTTGGTACTAATTATCTGTGCAGAATCTTGGCATACACATGGCAAAGACAATAAATCAAACTACTAACATGTGTTATGCAGAATCGATAGTCAAAGACAACAAATCAAACTCCTAACTTGGGTTTTGCAGGTTGCCTTGGAGAAACAACTAAACTTGGTGTTTGTCTTTAAATGTTTTAAGTACCTAGTGATTTCTAATAGGTTGGAATGAACATGTTTTTGCTTTGATTGTTGAGTGTGACATTGGAGTAGGAGAGTATGCTCTCATCCTTTTAGGGTGATCAGAAATCCAGATCTTCGATACCATGCTTTTGTCTTTGATTGTGTGTCTCCTTTAGAGGGCCTGTCTTCTCGACCACTTTGCTTTTGCAAGCAAGTGATAATCGTGAGAAGGGAATGACCCAAAGTGAGTACGGCTAGAATTCCTTGGCATTCTAACTCACTATAAAAAAATACCCGATGAGCGAAAGCTTTGAAGGAAGTGTTACGTGGGAATTGCAGTTACTTGGGAAGTGATGACCCTTGAACTCTTTCTCATATCAACATCTAAGTAGGGCCTCTTGGTCTAAATCATGCTTGCGCGACTACATTTGTTTGGTATCTTGATGAGCTTAATGTCTCAATCACGCTTGCGTGACATCAAGGAGTAACACTTAACAGAAATCCTTACTAAACACCTTGTTTTTAGAGGCCAAAAGCCTTTCTAGTTGCTTGAGAAGGACAAGTTCGGATACTTGGAAGAGATACTAAGTTCGCCATGGGGAGATTTCCATGGGGACTGATGCTTGGCTGCCCTGAGAAGTGAGTGCCATGGAGGGGAGCCCGTGGGGTCAAGCATCTATGTATTCTCCTTGAATCTCATAATGAGTCTACCTCTCAAGTACCTAATGTCTTTGCCTACCATAAGAAATGTGGAAATGAGCATGATTGTCTTGAGTCTAAGTTGCAATATCTTGTATTCTTTGCTTGTCAAAAGTTGAATTGCATCTCATTTCAAAAGAAAAACAAATTGATCCAACATAAGATTAAACACAAGAGACATTCATCCAACAAAGGTCCAACAAATCTTCAAAACTCATCTTCAAGCATGGCTAGCAAACATTGTTCAAAATCTTATCTCAACAAGCATGTCACTTACATTTAGGTTCATCCTAGGTTGCATTTTACGAAGTTCATTGTTAAGTACCAAGGTTAGGTGTCACCTAAGTCATACTCCTTTGCATATCAATAAGAGTCATCCATTTGCATGTGTCCTCTTGCATTTAAGTCATATCATTGTCATACATTTACATTGCTTACCCTAGGTCTCTTCATTAAGCTTAGGTCATTATCATATCATATTAAGGTCACTTGCATAGTAATGTCCCTTTGCATATAGTGCCAAAATTAGGTTTTGTCATACTTGAGTAATCCTAATCTTTGACTCAACCCTAAGTCATTGTTAAGAAGTCTAGACCTTATCAAATCTTTTGTCCTTTTGTCATCAATATCATTTGGTCAAACCTAGCTTAGTATCCAAGCATATAGGGGAGACTTTGTCATTTGTCCTTTTGTCACTTACGTCCTTTTGTCCTTTAAGGTCTAGATATCATTCCAATTTCCTAAGGGTCCCTCTCTTAGATTTGCATGTCAAAAGTTTGTCAAAATCTTCAAAAACAACCAAAAACATAGATTGCATGCTCATCTATATAGTTTGCATTTAGTTGCATATCATACATTATCTTTGAAAATTCCAAAAACATTGCATTTGCACAAGTGACATGCCTGTTGAGACAAGATCAAAATCTAAAAAGATGGGTGAACCAATGTATCAACCCATGGACAACATAGCAAATTCGCAGTTTCAAACCAGTCAAACAGTACAAATTGAAGGTTCATCAAACACATCTCTACCACCATATGGAACGGTTCAACTTGGGCCACCTCCATTATATGAACCAGTGTTTGTACCTATGAAACCAGGACATGGGAGTGTTCCACCAACTCCAAGAGGAAGTGCGCCTTTCAATTTGAATCAACCACACCTGCAACATGACATTCAAAATCAAACACTATATGAAGAACAAACCCTCTCACAAGGATTTGGTTCAGATCAAGGCTTTCACCAAGAAACGAATCCAAATGTCGAACCAGATTCTTCATCCGATTCTGATACTTCTGAGGATGTTGACATGTTCCTTCAAGATCCGAAGATAACAAAAAAGATGGATAAGTTCTTGAACAAAGTCTTTAAGATGTTTCCACAAAAGTATCTTAACATGATGAGTAATGTGACATCTTCAAGTGACCAAATCAATGTGCAAGAACAACAAGGTGGTGAGTTGTTAAGTTTTTCCCTACATCCAAATGAAGAAAATGCACAACAAGCAACTCAACCTACATTGATGAGTAAACGTGCTTCAAAGGCATTGACAGTGACTATTCCTCAAAAGTCACCATTTGAAACGATAAATAATCCACTATTCAACACAACACCTGTAACGCAAGATCAAATGAAGAACACACAAGTATTCACAGCTGTCCCTCAACAAGAAGTGGTTCCTTACATGCATAAAGTGGGATCAAAATCTAAGATGCAGGAAAGCTTCACAACTGGAATGCCTAATGTCACCAATGTCCAAAATAATTCCATGATGCAACAAAGTTCTTATGTCCCGTTAAGTTCAATATCTTTGCTGAATACTATTGCGACAAATACTTCAATAATGGCAACACAAAGAGCTACAGATAGTGGTTTGCACCAACAACAATTGTTGCAACAATTGAGTAATATACAAAAGGTACAATCGAGTGTGCAAACAAGTAATGTGCAACAACAACAATTTCACATTCGACAACAAGTTGCAGTGCCTTCGGCACCATTACAAGTTAATGCAAACTTGCAACCATCACAATGGATTGGACAAACAACACAACAAGTTAATGCAAGTGCTATACCCCATCCTAAGGAGAAGCAACGAAAAGCATCTAAACAAAGTTTTTTACAAATGATGGGATATACACCACGACAAAAATTGGCACAAAGTCAACAAGTTCCGATCTTTCAGCCTCAACACCAACATGTGCCACAATATGTGCCAAGGCAAACAAGCTATCCTACTTTACAACCGCAATTGGCGCCTATGCAATATCAACAACCTACTCAATTGCAATATCAACCTAGGCTCCAAGAAGCACAACAACAAGGTCAATATCAAGGCATAGCACAACCACAACAACAAGCGATGTACCAAGACCTTTATATGCCGGAAACACCAAAAATGGCCATTTCAGAGTACCAACAACCGATCGAAAATGCGATGTATCGACAAAGGATACCAACTGGGATTAATGATGGACCTCTAAATTCTGATACAATTGTGCAACAACTTGAGAAGTTGCAACAAAAAGTTGACGCATTAGAAACTAAAGGAACAAAGAAGTTGTATACAGATCAAGATTTATGTCCCAATCCATTTGACAAGAGTGTACACATGCCTCCATTCCCTAAGCATTTTGAGGCACCTAATTTTGAGAAATATAAAGGGAATGGCAATCCAAAAGATCACATTCGAGCATTTTTCGTGGCATGTACTGAGGTAAGATATGAAGAGACGTATTTAATGTGCTTATTTGCACGAAGTCTCACAGGACAAGCTGTGGATTGGTATTCACATCTGCCAGGAAATATAAAGACTTGGTCTGAATTGGCTCAAAAGTTTTTATCTCATTTTGCGTTCAACATTGACAGTGATGTGACCATGTCAGATTTATGCAACACCAAGCAAAAGAAAGGTGAATCATTAGTGACTTTCTTGCAACGATTGCGAAGCTTGTATAGTCGTTCTTCTCTTGATATACCTGAAGAACAACAAGTGAATCTGTTTATCCAGAATTTGGTCCCAGAAATGATGTATGAGCTAAAATTGAAAAGTCCCAGTACTATAGAGAAACTTATTAAGAAGGGAATGAGCATTGAAACGGCTCTGGTAGCTAAAGGAATTATCAAGCTCAATAAAGACAATGACAATACCAATTATTCGGGGGATAGAAATAGATTTTGGTATAAGAACAAGAATGTCACTAATGATGGAGTTGTTGATGCAAGAGCGGTGAATGCAAATCAACCCCCATTCACGATCAAGAAATTGAGTGTTCCTAATATGTCAACTATGGAACAAAATCAAGCACCAATGAGCAATGTTACTCAACAGCCGCAATATCAACAACATGCTCAACAACAACATACTCAACAACAAGGCCAACAACAAAACCAGTAGCGCAAACCCTTCCGATCGCGGGATGGACCTCCTCGATAATTTACGCCATTGGGAGAGCCTATTGAATCAGTAATGAGATAATTGATACAAGCAAAATTTATTAAGCTACCAGATATCAAGGCAGAACCAGCGGTAAAACCGCATTGGTGGAATGATAATGCGTACTGTGAGTATCATCGGTCCAAAGGACATAAAACTGCATCCTGTTTCCAATTGAAACACATGATTCAAGATTTATTAGAGCAAGGAGTAATTGAGGTAGATCCACCCCACCCGACCTCTAACACTGATCATACTATTTTCAAAACTCCTTTGCTTGATCATGACAAGGGTAAAGCGTCCTCTTCCAACTCTACCCAAACAACAAATTATGCAAGTTCTGGTTATAATAATGTCATTAATTGTTTTCACGCATCAAATGAGTATGTTTCTACCTTGAGAATAAAGGGACAAGATCCTTCTTGTGCAGTTACGACTCGTCGATCGAAGATAGTCCTGAAAGGAGCTCCTGCAGCTCCTCCCAAACCAACTCCTGCAAGCCAGTATAATCTTTTGGATCATCTAGGAAAGACACCTACCCAAATATCAATCCTTGAGCTATTAAAAATGTCCCCCATGCATCATGCAGTCCTGGATAAAGCTTTAATTGAGTCCATTGTTCTGACAGATATTGATGTTGACCAGTTTCAAGCCCGGATTGGACATTTAGCTGTTTCCCAAAATGTCGCATTTTTTGACAATGATATCTCACCTGATAAGATCCCTCACAATGATCCTTTACACCTTGAAGTCTTTGTTCATAACTGCAAAATCCGATGAGTCTTGATAGATGGCGGAGCAGGTCTTAATATTTGTACTTTGAGAGTGGTTATTGGCCTTGGATATATAGAAAATGACATTGATGCTTCTAAAAGAATAACAATCAAAGCATATGATGATGCTGAGCGCCCATCCAAAGGGATAATTACATTGCCTATTAGAGTTGGTCCAATGATAGAAAATACTTTCCTGCAAGTCCTCGACCTTGATCTCCCTTATAATATGATCCTTGGCCGTCCATGGATTCATGCAATGAAAGCGGTTCCATCCACCTATCATCAATGTTTAAAATGTCCTTACAATGGAACTGAGATAACAATTCTGGGAGATCGTAATCCATTCCAATTTTGTGCTACGCTAAAGGATACCCCTCAGCGGCAAGTCCCAGTCAATAGAGAGGCCAAATCACATAGCTATGTGGATCCTAATCAATTGTTAGATGCTGTCAAAGGAAAATTGAAGATACAAGAGCAAGGATGTGGAGAATATTCAATGGATCAGACATTCCTCATCGGGAATTTGCCAGCATCTCCAAAATCATATGGCAAACTGCATTTATTGCAAAAGAAACCTAAGGTCATTATTCAATATCAGCCTCCTACTACATTTACAAGATGGGGTGAACTTGACAAGGAAACTGTAGATGATGATGTCATAGATTGGCTTTATAAAGATCCAGTTGAGACCCCACCTGTCAGGTTGCCAGTGGAACGATATGGCAAAGGATTTACTATGCTGCAAAAGAAAGGATATGATGGTTGCAGTGGCTTAGGCCTGAACAACAATGGAAGGCTAGAAACTGTCATACCCAAGAGATGACCTCCAACTTTAGGGTTAGGTTTTGTACCGTTACGAATTGGATCCACATCTACCAAAGTGCCCACGTGTCGAAAAGGGCGTGATTCTGACGATGACATAACACTTGAGGATACCCGACCCGAGACTAATTCCAATGAATGGGAGTGGAGTTCTTTTTCTTCTAGCTCCTATGCCCTCGACAATATTTTCATTGACCCTAATAATTTGCCTATGGAAGACAAACACGAAATAACTCTACTTCCTAAAACATGTCCTCATGCTTGGATAGAGAAATTTTGGGATCCAAGCTCCGAATCCGATACAAGCAGTTTGGATAGTGACACCACAAATGTTCATATCTTTACCATATCAGCCCTCTCTCTCCTTACAACTGATGATGACATGCCCCTCATCTATCCCCAGCTTATCCAACATGACCAACAAGAACCACTCACATTGGACTGTTTTCAAAATGATGAAGCAATTGCAGAATTCCTTGGACTACGGGAAGGCATACCACAAGGTGATCATAAGGCAGGATTTGCTATTGACCTGGATTCCACAGCATATTTTGGGGAGTCAACTCCCTCTTCCAGTCATCAAAATGAAAAAAGAAAAGAAATAGTAAAAAATCAAAAGAATAGATCTTTGGGTGAAAACCATAAGGCACTCTCTAATCATACAAAAGTCAAAATAAAAGACGTACCTATGGGTGAAAACCTCTCTGAGGCACCCAAAGGTGGAAGAGTGGACATACCCCTATCAAGTCAAGACAAATCAACATTGCTTGTGGAAATGACCAAGGAAATCAATTTGGGTACACCTGACAACCCTAAGGTCATTCATTTTGCCACTTCTCTCTCACAACAGGAAAAAATAGATTTTGTCAATTTCTTTCTTGAGAAGAAGATCAGCTTTGCATGGTCCTATGCAGATATGCCCAGCCTTGATCCGGAATTGGTTCTTCATCATTTGCCACTAAAAGCAGATGCCAAGCCTGTCAAACAGAAACTTAGAAAGATGCATCCTCAGGTGGCTCTTTTGGTCAAAGTGGAATTAAAAAAATTGCTAGATGTGGGCTTCATCAGACCCATTGATTATGCAGACTGGATTTCAAATTTAGTACTAGTTAGCAAAGTAACTGGGGGCATCAGAATCTACATAGATTTTAGGGATCTCAATAAAGCATGCCCTAAAGATGATTTTCCATTGCCAAACATAGACATCATAGTGGACATGACGGCTGGATATGAGATGCTTTCATTGATGGATGGTTTCTCTGGCTATAACCAAATTCGCATTGCTCCTGAAGATCAGCATAAGACAACATTCACCTGTGCTTGGGGTACCTATTGTTGGAACGTGATGCCCTTCGGTCTTAAAAATGCAGGTGCAACATATCAAAGAGAAATGACGATAATTTTTCATGATTTCATGCACACTCTGATGGAGGACTATGTTGATGACTTGTTATGCAAATCTGTCACTAGAGATAGTCATCTGGCCATCCTGGGCCTGATCTTTGACCGAATGGAGACCTACAAACTCAGGCTCAATCCAAAGAAGTGTGTCTTTGGTGTCATAGCTGGCAAGTTACTAGGATACATTGTTTCTCACCGAGGCATTGAGGTCGACCCTGCTAAAGTCAAAGAAATAATGGATATGCCTCCACCTTCAAATCTCTGGCAATTAAGAAGTCTGCAAGGAAAGCTCCAGTCAATCCGCCGCTTCATAGCTCAGTTGGCTGACAAATGTCATCCATTCCAGCATCTATTGCATAAAGGTGTCTCTTTCAAATGGACTGAGCAATGTCAATCAGCCTTTCAAGCTCTTAAAGAATATTTGCTGTCGCCACCTATTCTAATGCCTCCGATAGATGGAAAGCCATTTTTATTGTATATTTCTGCAACTGAAACGGCATTAGGAGTTCTCTTGGCCCAACAAGATGAGAACGGCAAAGAGCAAGCCATTTACTATATCAGCCGGACACTGGTAGGCTATGAGCTAAATTATTCAACTATTGAAAGGGCATGCTTAGCAGTGGTATTTGCAACACGGAAACTCTGACATTATATGCTGAGCCACCGAACATTGTTGGTTGCAAAAATTGATCCCTTAAAATATTTGCTTAGCCGAGCAGCTTTGACGGGCCGCCTAGCAAAATGGGTCATGATTCTCATTGAATTTGACATTGAGTATATGGAGCGAAAGGCCATAAAAGGACAAGTCATAGCAGATCAACTTGCAGAGGCTCCTATTTTTGATGATCATCCCATGTTGACTGATTTTCCAAATGAGTCAGTCTTTTCTCTCACATCCTCTACTGAATGGAAGTTAAACTTTGATGGGTCCCACACTAAGTTTGGATCCGGAGCTGGCATCTTGTTTGTCACCCCTCAAGGTGACGCTATTCCAAAGTCCTACAGAATAACTTTCCACTGTACCAATAACATTGCAGAGTATGAAGCACTGGTTACAGGACTCCGAGTAGCAGTCCACTGGAACATCACACATTTGCAAGTCTATGGAGATTCTCAATTAGTCATCCGACAAGTAAATGATGACTACGAAACAAAAGATGAAAAGCTTATTCCCTATAAGCATATGGTAGATTTCTTCAAGACCAAATTCACGGCTATCCATTTCAGTCAAGTTCCAAGAATGCAAAACAAGTCGGCAGATGCGATGGCTACGATTGCTTCCATGTTGAATATGCCAAACAATATGGACAAATGTGAATTTTTAGTTGAACAATTGCTGGTTCCTTCCTTTGACATTCCGACAGCGGATGTGCTGTGCGTTCTTGTTGGTCCCAACTCCCCATGGTACAATGGCGTCTATCAATATTTAAAATCCCAAACCTTACCACCCAACCTTTTCGCTAACCAATGCCGAGCCTTTATCCGATAGATAGCCAAATATGTCATCATCGCCGACACCCTTTACCGCCGTTCCTCTGACCATACCCTCCTCAGGTGTTTGGATTTTGATGAAGCACAAACAGCTTTACATGAGGTTCACAATGGTATATGTGGGGGCCATTTCAATGGTCTCAGCTTAGCTAAAAAGTTGATTCGTGCTGGGTATTATTGGCCCACTCTGGAAAAAGATGTTCATGATTTTGTTAAGAAGTGCTACAAATGCCAGATTCATGGAAACTACATTCATGCACCAGCCCAAGAGCTTCATTCTGTCATATCTCCGTGGCCTTTTTCTCAATGGGGATTGGATCTTATTGGCAAGATTCACTCGACTTCTGCAAATGGACACAAGTTCATCATTACTGCCACAGAGTATTTTACAAAATGGATCGAGGCTATCCCCATGACCTATATCACGGGTGTCCAAATTTCAAAATTCTTGCTGAATTATATCATATGCCGGTATGGGGTTCCCCTTGCCATAGTCACAGATAATGGTCGTCCCTTCAAGAATAAAGATGTCAAAGAACTTTGTGAAAAATTTCATATTCAACACCGTTTCTCCAGTCCATACTATCCATACGGGAATGGTCAAGCCGAAGCATCAAATAAAACCATTATCAAGATCCTGAAAAAGGTTGTCAATGATGCTGGTCAAGATTGGCATGTATAGCTGAATCCAGCACTATGGGCTTATCGCACTTCTATCTGCACACCTACTGGCGCAACACCTTATTCCTTGGTGTATGGTGCGGAAGCTATTTTACCCTTGGAAGTGGAGATTCCTTCCTTGCATGTTTCCTTGCAACATCTGATTGATGACGAGACACAAAGAGTCTCTCGGCTGCATTAGCTTGAGATGTTAGATGAGAAACGTCAGACAACTCTGACACATTTGCAAGCATATCAAAACCGTCTCCATCGCTCTTATAATAAGAAGGTCAAAGGGCGACACTTTGAAGTGGGAGACCTGGTTTTAAAGGCAAACCCTAAGAATGCATAGTCTACTAACATCATCAAAGGTAAATTTGAACCTAATTGGGTTGGTCCTTTCATAGTAACTGCAGCATATGGCTCTGGGGCATATCAGCTTGCTACCCCGGAAGGTGAACCTCTGTCCGATCCTATAAACAACATGCATCTTCACAAGTACTGGGCATAATTTTCTATCAATACTTCTTCAAATATGATCCTGAAAAAATACAAAAAAATCAAAAAGAGAAAAATACAAAAAAAATAAAAAAAAATGAAAAAATACAAAAAAATCAAAAAGAGAAAAATACAAAAAAAATTAAAAAAAAAATGAAAAAATACAAAAAAATCAAAAAGAGAAAAATACAAAAAAAGATCAAAGAAAAAATTGAAAAAAAAAAAAAAAATCTCTAAAAAATTGAAAAATGTCCTGAACAAATCTCAAAAACATTTAAAAAAGTCCTGAAAAAAATCTTCAAGCAAAAAAAAAATTGAAAAAAGTCCTGAAAAAAGTATCTAAAAATTGAAAAAATGAAAATCCCTAAAAATCATAAAAAGTCCTGAAAAAATGAACCCAAAAACATTTCAAAAACATTAAAATCCAAAAACAAGCATTTTGCAATAAAGGATCTCTTTTTGTGCATAGACAGATCACTGAGTATACATCCAACGACACGCAATCAAACACTATGTGTTAATGAAATCATGCATTAACAGATGAACTTGTTACTCAAACCAGACATTCAAACTGATCGCACTTGTCATATCAATCAACCTCCAAATCAATTCGTCCTTGGCACATTATCATGGGTCTTATACAGGTTGTGGTATACTCGAAACCAGACTGTGTCCTGTCTTAGACGGGGTACCGCATTCCCTGAAACCAGATAGCATGATCGTCCTATCAGCACTTTCAACTTTTGACAACGAAGATCAAGGTGTTTGTTTGATTTGTTGGAATATGTGCATCTTATCTTTTTATTGATTTATCTTTAGCTTCGGTCATGTTCCTATGTTGCTCGATGATGTCACTGAGTGATTTAGAGTGACCGGGATGGATCATGGTCCTTTTCTTGATTGTGATTGTTGTTTGTCTGTGATGTGTCTGTCTTTTGCAAAAAGGGTTGCATTTCAGCTCTGGCCTTCAATGCCATGATGCTACGCATCCATTTTGCTACATAAAAATAAAGGTTCTCACCTACAAAGTGCATTACTGAAAGCAAGTTTTCTTCATCTTTAACTATCTTCTGTCTCATTTTCTTCTTACTAACATTTCTTCCATTAGTTCGGTTTAGTGCTCCGATTTCCCCGCACACATATGCTGCATCCTGCATCCATTTGGTTAGTACATTTGCATCACATCGAGCATCACATCAAGCATCTTATCCATTTCATATTATAAATGCATCAAAAACACATAAGCAAAAAAATATACATCCATACATATTCCACAATGGTACATAAATAGTGCATAAGTCATCCATACAGAGAAAATCACATAAGTCATTTGCATCTCATCATATCGATGCATATCATATCATATGTCACAATAATATCAGAGTACAAAATCGGACTGTCTATCCTAAGTATGGCCTGCAGGCTGACTACAAAATGTCAAAATACATAATGTCCACTGTCTGTCTAAGGAGCACGTGCCTCTGTCACTGGGTGCTCCCTCTATCCTCCTCATCCTTGCAATGTCTTGCGGATGATGTCCCTCTTGGTCCTGGCTGTGGCGGTCTCATAGGTCCACTCACCCCCATGCTGCTCAATGACCTCCGAGAGCGTGCCCTGCTCTCTATCCTCGATTGTGCCCAATATGAAGGTGCTCTCTTCTCTGGTGGAATTGCACTCTCATATAGTGACTTCCAATGGCGTATCTCCTCTCCGGTCTACCAACATTTGTCCTAGCTCCCGTACACTGGCATCCCGAATCGACCCAATATACTCAGTGACTCTCTGTTCCTCTCGCTGTGCCTGAGCAATCGCTGCATCTCGAGCCGCTGTGAGTCTAGCTATCTCCGCTCTGAACTGATCATGCTCTCTCTCTAAAGTCTCAATGTGATCTTGCTGACTCGCTATGGTAGCCCTGCACATCTCCATCTCCTCTGTCCTAGCTGTCTCTAGCTCTATGGATATATCCTGCAATGCCTCATGCTCGCCTGAATCTGACTCATCCTCGTCATCCCCACCATCCTCGTCTCCGTCCTCATCATCCCCATCTCCATCATCCTCATCCTCATCCTCGTCCTCCTCGTCCTCATCATCTCCCTCCTCCTCTCCTGTGAGTGGGAAGTCCTCCTGTCTCCTCGGTACTGGAATATCCAGATCTGTCAACGGCACTGGCCGCCGTCATGCAAACCATCTCTCATACTCATCTGTCATCCCGACGTCTGCCACATCTAATCTCCAATCCCACTGTCTCTGCTGTAGCTGTGAGAAGTTCGCATATGCTGTGTGTGGCTGAATCATACTCCCCCACTGACTCGTCTCTCTATGAGATCGGGCAAAGTGTGCAGTCCTCCTGGGTACATCCTGCCTCTCTCCAAACTGTCATTTGACTCTCTCTGGTAGGTACAACTCAATCACTCTCTGGCGATTCACTGGTCGCCCAATCAAGTACCTCTCCTGTCTACAATATGGTATCTCCTCACTGTCATCTGACCATCTTGGGCAATCACGATATGGCCTCCATATGAACTCTCTCAGTCGGTCTAACTCATGTCGCCAGTACAATATGTATCCAAAAGGACCCTGTCTCAGTGCTCCCCCATAGCAATACACATATGGTTGATGTGGTACTACCTGTCTATCTGTAATCGGTCGACATATGGCTATGTGCTCAAATGCCCATACCTGTAGTAATGTAACTCCACAACTCAAAGTCTACACTCCCTGATATGCTATCTGATGCAGCTGAAAATAGAGCATAGCCAGTACACCTGGTCCACATGCGTACACCGTCCCCTCTATCACCATCTGCTCCAGCACTCTTCCCCATCCAATAGGGAATCCATGTCCTCGTCTGTCTCCTGCTAGTAGACATGCTATCAGCACGACTATCACCACGTATCGTCGATCATACTCCGATGCCATAGTCTCCCAGCCAATCTCCCTCTCGACGATATCCAGATCATCTGCGTTGCACTCAAACAATCTGCATAATGCATCTCTCCCTATCACTGGGTCATACTCTATCATCTCTCCATGAATTGGAATGCGGAGGATACGCCATACATCCTCCAGTGTCACCGTCGCCTCTCCAGTCGCCAGATGGAAGGAGGAAGTCTCTGAATGCCATCGCTCTGCCAATGCGGTAAGCAGTCCTGTGTTTGCCCTAATCTCGGGCATGAATGTGACATAGATATCCCAAGTCCTGCTAAGGTATCTCTCTCTGTGCTCCTGAGTCTATGTCGTAGCATGAAGCAATCTGGTCGGTTTTCCCATGTGATCAACGGATACTGTCGACTCTGCATCACAATTGGGGCAAATTTTGTCAGTATTAGGGTTTGCTCCTACAGGTTGCATTTCCTCATTTTCATGTCTAATCAGGGTGTTTTTCATCTAATCTGACCTATCCTACCCTTGTCCCCTTTTTCCGGATCATTTGCATGTCATTTTGACCAAAATTAGGGTTTGCATTGCACAATTGCACCTGTGCAAGGTAACCTGTGCTTGTGTCAGGTAACCTACGCCTGTGTCCCCCTACACAAGCGTAGAAGACCTCACACAAGCGCAGGATTCGCCCTACACAAGTGCAGAAGTCAATTTCTGCATTTTCTATGGGCCTCGCAATGTCCCGCAAGCAATCAAATTTCATCAAATTGAAAACATGGGTATTTGAGATTCATACCGCTGCTCCTGTGTCGTCCGATCATCTGAATGTGCGTACACATTCCCTGAGGTGATGTGCGTACACGTTCCCTGAGGTGATCCGCCATTGGAATGTTTGCCATCTCTCTGCAAGTGTTCTTGTCCAGAGCAACAAATTCTCCTCCTGCATCAATGTGTGTGCTTATTTGTCATCATTTTGGACATCGTCAATCCTAATTAGGGTTTTGTCCTATCAATCTTGTGATCGATTTGTCATCGATCATTGTCCTCTTATCAATCTTGTCGATTTATCATCAATCCTTCAATCTTGTCATCTTAATGATCGATTTGTCATCAAACGTTGTCATGTTCGATCTTGTCATTTTGCGATCAATTTGTCATTGATCGTGGTCATTTTCAATATTGTCGTCTGGCAATCTATTTTGTCATCAATACTTGTCTTTTTTGTCAGTCTTGTCATTTCGCGATCGATTTGTCATCGATCGTCGTCCTTCTCAATCGTGTCAATTTGGATCAATTTGTCATTGTTCCTCGTCATTTGGCACATTTTATCAGTCAAATCATTTATCACATTGGTCATTTATCAATCCAAAATCAAATCATGATCAAATCAATTATCTTTCATCAAGACCTAATTCATCTTCTAGGGTTTTATGATTTAATCATTTAACCTTGTGTGTCATTTTCTTCCTTTAGGATTAATAAATTATTTATTTATCCTAAGTCTTCTCATCACAATTAAATGTTAATTTAATTGGCTAATTATTCCTCTTTGTGAATTAATTAATAAATGATAAATTATTAATTAATTTACCTAATTCCTAATTCCTAAATTCTTAATTCTCTAATTTCCTAATTTTCTAATTCCTAATTTCAATTTCCTCCTATTTCTCTCCTAAATTCATGGAAATGACATGTCAATTTGTCATAAATTTGTCATAATTGACAATCAATCAATTTTGACATAGAAGTTGTCATAATTTGTCATAAATTATCAATCAACAAATTTTGCATAGAAAGTGCATAATTTGTCATAATTTGTCATAATTGACATAATTGATTTGCAATTTCCATTTGAATTGGATCATGCTAATCTTGTCATCTCTCCAATTTTTCTATAAATTGGATGATCTTCATCAATCAAAGCTAATTGGTAATCAGACTATCGAATTTACGCTTCTAGTACTCTTGATAAAAAATCTCGTCTACTTGCTTTCAATTTTGTGTGTGCACTTGTAGGTGAGATCCACAACCAAACCATTTGAAGAGGAAAGAAGAACAATGGAGCCGCATGAAGGAGCATTCAAATCTCACCTTTGGTTTGCTTAAATTCTAGTTTTGAATGCTTTTGTTTCATGTCTCTATTGAGTGTTGTTTAGGATAGATCATTGCAATGAATGATTTTGTGATTGAGCTATTACGTTTATCTTGTCTTGTGATGATTTCCTATTTCCTATGCTACAGTGAGATATGAGTAAAATAATGCAAAACCCTAATTTTCAAAGATCTGATTTTTGAGGAATGATTTTGCATCAAATTTAAAATCACAAAGAACAAATCCTATGTATAATTCTAAGAGATTTCCAAAAATGTAAGAAAATCTAAAAACTTCACTAATTTTCTCTCAAAATTAATTTTTTATGAAAAATCATAAAAAATTCATATAAATTGAACAAATGATCCAAAAAATCTGAAATTTTTACTGAATCCTTATAATAATTTTCTTGATCGGTACAAAAAATTAATATCAAAATTCGAAGCCGTTTGTGAGATCTGATCAAAATAAGGAAAAACCCTAATTTTTAAAGATCCAATTTTTAGAAAAATATTTTGCATCAAAATTAAATCCACAAAGAACAGATCCTATGTATAATTATGAGAGATTTCCAAAAATGTAAGAAAATCCAAAAAATCCTCTCATTTGCTCTCAAAATTAATTTGTTATGAAAAATCATAAAAAATTCATAGAAAATGAAAATCTGCTCCAAAAGTTCTAAATTTTCGATTAAGAGCTCTTGATACTTTGTTCAATCCACAAAAAAAATTTGGTGCAAAATTTCTTAGCCGTTTGTGAGATATGATCGAATCTCTCCAAGATCTTGATTTTGTGTCCAAAACCCTAGCTGCACAAGATTATACTCCAAATTGTTTTACAAAACAACAATATAGGGTTAGAAAAATCTGCAAAAAATAAACACAGATCTAACAAAAATCCATGTCCCATGGGGCGTGCCAAAATGTATATGGTGAAAATGGATAACAATAATAACGATATTGAAAGGCTAAATGAATTCAACCACAAAACCCTAGCCTAACAACAACAAAGATCCACCATAACATATGAAGATTACCTAAGACAATGCAAATAAAATGAAATCACAAAGATTATACCATCACATGTCCAATAGGGTTTGGATCTCCATTCTTCCTATCTCCATTGATCTTGCTTGATATATTTGCTCTCAGATTTTATGTGCACAAGAGCTCAACAAAGAACGGAAATGTGGTTGCAAGTAGGATCACATATGCTCAAAAGCGTAGTGTAGTCAATTGATCAAGTAGTTAGGTCATTAGGATGATTGATTAGGGTTGATAATGAAGGAAGCGTTTCCTTATATAGAAGACACTATATGAAATGGAGGGATAAGATTGAGAGGTGTAAAAGGAGATAGGCTATGATTAGAGGGTAGGTAAAAGAAATAATAAAATAATGAAAGGGGTAGGTAGTGTATGAATTAAGAGATGAATGACATGTGTCATGGGTAGAAAAGGTTAATGAATTAATTAAATAAATAAAGATTTATTTAATTAATAGAAAGAGCGAGATCAATTAAATAAATAAAATATTTATTTAATTTAGGGAAAGGATAATTTAAATAAATAAATGTATTTATTTAAATGAGAAATAAGGCTAGAAGAGGATAAATGAATGAATTAAATAAATAAAGATTTATTTAATTAATAGAAGAATTAGGCTTAGATAATTAAATAAATAAAATATTTATTTAATTAGACATGACAATTTTGGGTGTCTACAATTATAAAATCATAAAATAGCACAGACATTATGGCTTTGGACTCTTATTACTCTAAAAATCAGAGTTACACATTGAAGGGCCTAAATTATCCCAAGTAGGACTAACACTACTAGTTTAGCACATTGAAGTTTTTACAAACATTCAGAAGAAAAGAAAATGGCTTACTCAAGATACAAAGGAAACCATTTGGTGGGGCCATTGCAACAAAATACCTAAGACAAAATGGAAATCTAGAGATCAGGTGGCACTCGCTCCCCTCCACGACACCAAAACACCTTTCCTCTTACCTCAAAAATCAGGAGATCTTGTACCTGGGGGATTTTTGTCTTAATCTAAAGGGTACATGAGGGGTATCTATGAGGTAGGATCTGCACTCCCTAAACCACAAGATATAGGGATTTTGGCCTCTAAAAACAATTGTTTCTAGTTAGAATATGGGGTCACTAGCACCCTGTGAGTGTCAAGCCAACCTTACTTGGGATATGAAATCCCTTTTAGATTAACAATAACAACATAAACTAATACATATTTATCTATGAATTTCATCTCACACTTTTTTTTATAGAGAAGACTGGATTAAAGTACCACTTAGGTCATTCCCTCTCATAGGTGTAATGCACTGGGAGGTAGGCCTTCTAATGGGGTTAAACAAAATAGGTAAATGCCCTAGACACCTCAAAAAGATTGTTCATTTTGACTACCAAACAAAGTGAAAGCTAATCTAAAATTAATAAATGCTCTCCTACACTACTCTTGCAAAAGCTCTAGATTAGTAGTTTTATTTGTTTTTAGTCTTTGACTGATCATATGTGTTACTCAAAATATTGTTTGCCACACGTTGAAAAAAATGACATTAGTAGCAACGCAAAAGTCGAATTTTGAAGGGAGAAACAAAGTCAAAAGATAAAATTATTTATTAGTCGGATGCGAGATAATCATTTGACAAATGTGAAATAAACAACTAACAAATGCAAAATGTTTGACCAACAAATGCAAAAAGGTTACCTCATTGATGCAAATTTTTTTACTATCTAATAGAAAAATTTGTAAAACAATAAATTGAAAATATCCAGAAAATAGAATAAAATTAGAACATCAAAGTTGTTCCTAGGTGCATGTTGTATTTCAAGTTATAAGCCATGACGCGCATTCAGTACTTTCTAAGCTTAATGTACTCATTGGGCTCATTGAGTAATCGTTCTGCTTACAACACTTGCTATAATTATTTGTTTATCCTCCTTTGCTCTACTCTCAAATAGTAACCTAGAAACTTAGCCTTTATCCTATGAGACATTTTATTATATTCACTCCCAAAAGAATCTTATAAATTCCATTACAATCACAAGTTAGATCAATAAAATAAAAACAAAGGAATGAAATTGACACAAAAAATAATTTATACCTCTGTTTTTTGTTTGATAAAAGTGGAATACTCCACTAAATTTTATTATTAAATCTTATTTTTATTTTAACATAGGATTCAAAGAGCATAACGGAGGAAAGAACCCTGGAAAGAAAACCTCCGGTCATAGCTCATAAAATAAGGCTATACTAAGAGTTTATACAATCAGCCGCTTAAAAAATACGGTCACATATGATATAGCATTTACATAATATCCATATGATACTAACAGATCTAGTAGAGATTTCCCACAAAATAATAGCTCTGCTTGCCAAAAAAGGGAGGAGACAGATGAAACCGTAGCTCTGCTCAAAAACCCGTAGACAAAAACCTTCTATGCTCAAATACTCTGTAAAGCGTGAACAAAATGCAAAAGCCTAGTACCATGCTATCAAGGAATTGAAAACCATGAGCTAGGCCCTTCCAATGGTGGAGAAGAAGGAGGCACCATCTATATAGGTGAAATCCAGACTGGCGAAGAGCAAACATTGGGCATTGATTCTAAGAGAAAGTGAATTCTTGCAAATATATTGATAGCTGCAGCCAAACAATCTGGTCATACATGGTCTAAAAGGCCTACCAAAGCAAATAATGTATCATCATATAAGTTAGATATCAAACCATTCCTTAAGATTGAAAGGAGTTCCCCATGCCAATCGGAAGATAATAACTGAGAACGAGAAATAAAACTAGCATATTCAAAATCACCAAATTCAAAACGGTAATTAGAGAGTGCACTATCCAAATCAATAGTAGTGTAGAAATGGGAGCTGAAATATGCATCAAAGATTGCCCTAACCATAGAAGAATCCAGAAGCACATCCATACATACAGTGATAAACTGAGATGCAATATCAACAAGCAAACAACTTGTGTTATCCACAAGCCATTGCTTTTCCAAAACTTTGCGAAAAGCCAGAGAAGAATCCACCGAGTGAATTTGAAATAGACGCCCAAGCTTTTCATCATCCAAAACAAAAGAGTCTTGGAAATCATAATGTTTGTGAGGCATAAGAATGCAGTAGCCCACTGATTCCATCAAAAAGGATAATGCAAAGCCAAGAGAGCAGAGGAGAATAAAAGAACACAATGTCATCATAAGGAAGTAACATAACCACGAAAGGTCGGCACAATCAATTACTCGACACAATCTAATAGTGATGAAAATAGAAACAATGCGCCACCCTAATAAAAAATGATGACAATCCATACGAAACACATAGCCGATCATGTCAATTAATAAACCAAGATATCCACATGAGCAAAATCTACCAAGAGACCTCAAAAATTTGCCACATAATGAGCATGAGGTAAACATATGAGAAACCGTGCAATCATCAAGGGAGAACAATAATGAACATCTTAGGGAAG
The DNA here is from genome assembly GCF_030272615.1 of Cryptomeria japonica. Taxonomy (NCBI): domain Eukaryota; kingdom Viridiplantae; phylum Streptophyta; class Pinopsida; order Cupressales; family Cupressaceae; genus Cryptomeria; species Cryptomeria japonica. The sequence goes on from NC_081408.1 coordinate 462,958,084, forward strand.
ATTACAAATTTGCAAGAAAACCTCCCCTACACACCAAAATTCCCCAACCAATACTTGCAATAAAGGCGACCTGTACAGAGACTGCGATTAAATAGAAATGCAGTCATAACATTGCATTCCTAAAAATAATCATCCAGCCAGGGTACATGATCAACTTTTTGCAAATGAGTAAGAATAAATACTCTTAGAGTGGCAGAAAAACATGATAAGAAAGCTTTCACACACCACAAAATCCAACTGTATAGAAGAAAAAAGGCCCGAGCCCTACTTGAGGTTACACACAAACATGCAGATATAATGAAGTAATGTCCCAAGTTGGATACCACCACTTTAAACTGCATGTCTGAATGTGATCTACAGATAAGGCACAAGGTCATACTTCTACAATCGATTTGATACTAGTTAGACCGGATGAGGAGGTAGAGAACTGGAGGCCACCTCAACCAAATCTTGAATATCCTCATCCAAATCTTTATTAGCCAGGAAATCAGCCACCTTATTAGCTTCTCTAAAATAGTGAGTCATAGTGAAGGAATTAAACAACTCAAGCTGATCAAGAATCTTATTCAACCAATACTTTAAGTGCCAGGAATGGGAAGAGTGATTCGTAACCATGTAGAAAACTACCTGAGAATCACCCTCAATAACAACATCCAACAAATGTAATGAGAGAAGCAAATCCAGACCTAATGAAAGAGCATGTAGTTCAGCCACATTGTTAGTCCCATAAGCAATACATTTACATTGAGCTTTAATGATACCCGCCCTATCATCAGAGATCACAATACCAATAGAAAATTTATCAGGGTTACCATGACAAGCACCGTCAAAATTCAATTTAACTTTTGAAACCGGAGGGGGCAACCAAACGACTTCCTTTCTATTAATTGGAGGCTGTGATTGAAATAATGCACCACTCCGAGGAAGTGTTTGCAAGGCTTCCCAATTATTGGACACCTAATTGTCCCAAGGAGTGTAAGTATTATGCAAACCAGAGCCTTTATAGATGAAAGCCAAAACAGTTTCAGAAATCAACTTATCAATACCGCAAAGCACCTCATGCAGAGGGGAGGAAAGTTTCTTAAAAATCCTATTGTTCCTTTCTAACCATATTTTCCAAATTAGAATAGAGGGAGCAATTATCCAGAGACAAGCATAAAATGCAGATGGATATAACAGAGGCCAGCTCATAAAATGAGATCTAAGATCCTTACTTAGAGAAGACTTCCAATTCAACTTGCTAAAAAGCCAATTCTAGCAATGAGTAGCAAAGGGACAATGCAGGAGGAGATGATCCACCGATTCAAGAGACCCACCACACATGACACAAGGAAAAACCACAGTAATACCCAACCTATCTAATCTCATGCTAGTAAGAATTCTATCCTAAACAGCCAGCCAAACAAACGCCCCTACTTTAGGCAAACAGGCAGCATGCCAAAATAGTTTAAATGGCAAGACCTCCCTTTTAACATCTAAGGACAAAAAATTATAACCTTCTTTAATCGAGTATTCCCCTGATTTTGAGTAAGTCCAGAGGAGCTCATCATCCTTCCTCAAGAAGAGTAACAGACGTTTCTTAAGCTCATCCTCAAATGCAGATTTAATATCCTGATCCACTAGAAGAGAGTCAACTGATTTCCATTTTGCCACAGGTAGGGAACTCGAGGAGTCTACAAAGAAATAATCCACCACAAAAATGCCCCAAGAGGTTTTAAGGATGGACATAAGGGATGCCTAGTCCCTAAGACAAGACAAAACAGGGAAGCCATTCCAAACCTCATCCCAAAACCTAGCCTTACGACCATTATGAATAAGCCAAGACAACCTTGGGAAAATCACAGATCTACATTTAGTCATAAAATTCCAGATCACAGAGCCCTTGGGAAGAGAAGAAGTAGTGAAGATAGCCTTAGAACAATTATGCAAGTATTTAGCAGATAAGATGGATGCGCATTTAGAGGTAGGCTGTTTATAACATTTCCAAACGAACTTAGCACCAAGTGCCAAGTTTTGCTTACCAAGGTCCCTAATCCCAGCACCTCCTTTTTCTTTAGGAGCACAAACTCTATCCTAGGCCAACAGGGAGTTCCTCTTTGTCTTATCAACATTGTTATTCCATAAAAAGGATCTTGCAATTGATTGAAGAGCCACCACAGTTTTTTTCAGAGCCTTTAAAATGGATAACAAATAGATAGGAACCGCGTTTAAGACTGCTTTAATAAGCACAATTTTAATGGAAAAGGTTAACCACTTATGAGACCAAGAAAGAATTTTGGATGAGATAGCCCCAGAAACCCGTTCCCAGAAATTATGCTTCTCAGAACCAGTATAAAATGGAAACCCTAAATATTTGCAAGGAAATTGACCCACAGAAAAACCCCAAAATCGAGACAAGCTGGACTGTACCAAAGGGGAGACATTAAGGAAGAAAACTTTAGATTTAGCCTGATTAATCTTTTGCCCAGAGAACGAAGAATAATCCAAAATGATCTTGTTAATGACTTGAGCTTCCCTCATAGTAGCTAATCCAAATAGTAAAGTATCATCTGCAAAGAAACAATGAGTATGGGACATGGTCATAGGAGGGATGGAAATCCCCTTCCACAGGCCTCTCTCCCTAGCACATGAAATAACTCTACTAAAGGCTTTAGCCAAAATGATAAACAAAAAAGGTGATAGTAGATCTCCTTGCCTAAGGCCTCTAGACGAGGCAAAAAAACCACATGGAGATCCATTCAATATTATTGAAAACCTAGCCATACTAATACAAGCCTGAATCCATTTAACCCATTTAACTCCAAACCCAAATTTAGTGAGCACAGACAATAAAGCCTGCCAATTTACCCTATCATAAGCCTTCATCATATCTAATTTCAGAATCATAGCCGGAATAGATAACTGAGAGATGGAATGTAGGATCTCATGGGCCACAATAGCCCCTTCTGTCGTTTCTCTACCAGGGACAAAGCCCCCCTGCTCATTCGAGATGATCCTAGGGATGAGCTTTGCGAGTCGTAATGAAATAGCCTTAGTAAAAATTTTGTATAAGGAGTTGCATAACGCAATTGGGCGAAAGTCAATAAAAGATACAAGATTCTCACATTTTGGGATAAGAGCAATTAGAGTTGAGTTAACTTCTCTTAACATAGTCCGATTACATCTAGCTTCTAAAACCAAACGAAGATCCTCCCCAAGAAAAGACCAACATTTTTGAAAAAAGAGAGCAGTAAAGCCATCAGGACCAGGCGCTTTCTCTAGAGACATAGAGAAGACAACATCTTTGACTTCTTGGATGGAAAAAGGGGCCATGAGCATTGCATTATCCTCCTCTGTTATAAGCTTAGGAATGGAAGAGGCAAAATTATCACAAAAAATAGACAACTCCTCAGAAAGCAAGGACTTGGAAAATTGGACACCTTCATTAACAATATCCGATTCTTCAGTTAAAACAACCCCATCAGAATTTTGTATGGAAGAGATCCGACAATGTTGGCATTTAAACTTGGTCGAGGCATGGAAAAATTTGGTATTATGATTCCCATCACTCAACCATAAATCTCTGGATTTTTGATGCCAATAAATTTCTTCCCTGGAAAGGATTTCTTCTAATTGTGAAATCAAAGACTTATGCATCTGGAAAGAAGCAGAGTCCATGCCACCATTCATAACCTTGTTATTATGAGCTTCAATCTCTTCCTGAATCTTAGCTTTCTTAGAAAAAATGTTTTTAAGATGCAAAACATTCCATTTCTTGATTTGAAGCTTAAGAAAAGAAAGCTTTTTAGCGAACCGAAACATCCTAGATCCACGAACAAAAGGAGCCATAGACCACCAAGATTGTAAAAGCAATAAAAAGGAAGGATCATGAAACCACATTGGTTCAAACTTAAAAGAAGACTGACCAGGGGCTTTGTCATAAAAAATGGATAACACAACTAGAAAATGATCAGAACCAACATAGGGCAAGATTGAAGCAACCACATCCACATTAGAGGAAATCCAGTTATCTGATACCAGAAAATGATCCAGTCTCTCAGCAATTTGTGAGAAATCCTTCCTCCTATTTGTCCAGGTAAATGGCCCATTCAAAGTCTTACAATCCACTAGATTATTATTTAAAATGAAAGCAGAAAAATCTTCCAGGATACGTTTATTAGGAAGAATTCCCCCACACTTCTCATCATCAGAGGAGATGGCATTAAAATCTCCTCCAACAACCACAAGCTGACAATGAAGAGGGGATAATGTGAGAGATAATGAATCCCAAAGAGCTTTCTTATCTCCGATTGACATTGGACCATAAACATTGAACAACCAGAGTTTAATATTCGAAACACAACTTTTAACCAAAGCCAACATCCAGGAGGGGGCAGAAGCAACCAGTTTTAGATCAACAAACATATCCTTCCAAAGGAATGCCAAACCCCCAGAAGCCCCCATCGATGGGGATACACAAAAATTCCAAGACTTCCACTTGGAAAATAGCAGATCAACACCTTGACTATTTAACTTAGATTCTTGCAAAAGTAATACATCACACCTCATTAAATCCAACTGAGATTTAATGAGACGTCTTTTGTTAGGGGAATTTAAGCTCCTAACATTCCAAGATACAAACTTCATTGGCCTCGAGGGGAGGCAACCTCTCCCCTATTCTCAATTTCTAGATCAACCTTCTCCAGCTCAGACTTTAGGCAATGCTTGGAAGCCACCGACTGAGTAAAAGGTGGACTAATTTTTTTCTTTTTACTAGACCCTGATTTTGGACTCAAGAGAGTAGATTAAATACCAACATCAATTTCTAATTGTGTGTAGAAAGTCTTTGGTTTCCTACCCCTCTTCGCTGGAGAAGGGGAAGGTAAAATAGGGGATAAGGGAAACTAAAGTAGGTGTTTATTAACCATAGGATCTAAACCTACAATTCCAACTCCCTCCCTAGATAAACCCAAAGTTACTTGAACTTCCTGAAATTTATTTTACTTTACCTACAAATTTTCCTTGAATGCATGCGAAAACCCTGTTGGTCGAATGCGAAATGGGAAGCTGATGAATGCAAAATCAGTACAAATGCGAAAAAGATTTTGATGAATGCAAAAATCTGGAAACACTTACAAAATTCCAAACCTGTAACGTACGAGTAAACAAAAATAAAATAAAATTAGAAGATTTGTTCACACCATGTTCACCAATTTATGTGTACTAATAAATTTCATTCGCGTTAATTAGATTTAATGGGAAACCACAAAAGCCCAAATCTAATTAATTAAGTTCGTAACATCAATGAAAGTTCACCTACAAAATTGACGTCATGTTCACCAATTTATGTATGCAAAAATTTGTCATCGTTAATCAAATAATTAGACAACCACTAAACCTAATCCAATTAACAAGATTCCTATCGCAATATCAATGAAAGTATGCATATAAATCAATAAAGAAATAATTATAAGCTTTAGAAACCCCTTGTTCAGTTGATGCATGTCACTTCCATTATTCTTCTGGTTCTTATGTGATGTTGGTTCTCAGAGTTGCACTATGAAAAACTTGCAGGATGGTAGCATAAGAATTCAAAGATATTGGTTGTTAAAAAAGGGAAATTGATGTCGAATTTATATATTCTGGAGAGTCTAATTGGATGGTTTAGATTTGTTTGAGAATTGAAATGATCGACAATTGAGATTTCATATGACAAGTTGGTGGGAGAGAATTTCTCATGATGACTGAATCTGATTAATAAATCATTTGTCTTGATTGGAGAGATAATTGGCTTGATTGAGTTTACTGATTTGATTTAGATTTAGACATAATTGGTTGCTTAGTTAGAAAATTTTATTGGATAGTTAATTGGATTAATTGACTAGAAGACTGATTTGATTGATTTGTTAATTGAATTGATGGACTAGATGATTGGATTGATTGATCAATCAGAAGAAGGTGATTGAGAGTTAACTAGTTAGTCAGAGGAGGTTGATAAGGAGTTAAATGGACGTTAGTGGTAGTTAGATTTTTAGCATGTGCTGTAGGAAATTAGCATGAAATGCAATTTAATTTGCATTTAGATTTTTGAATGTCTCAAATGAAATGAAAATTAAATGAATTTGAATATAGAGGAAATTTGTTTTTTTTCAAATCGGAGGGAAATTAATTCAAATTAATTTATGAAATTTATTTAATTTGGGGGACATCATTAGATAATTAAATAATTTCAAGAAATTATTTAATTATGGGGAAAATAGAAATTGAATTTAATTAAATAATCATTTTATTAAGGTACATAAATTGAGACTAATTAAATAATAATAAATTTTTCTTGGGAAAATATTGGGTGGAAAATGATTTTTCTTTCTCCTCCTTTATTCTTCCTTATTCCTTGTTAGACCATTTTCCTATGTTGTTGCACATTGGCTTACCTATTAAGCTAAGAAAAGTTTATTTTAAATTCCAAACAATGTGGTGGAGAGAAGGATCATCGATCTCTAAATTGGAAGAATGGTGGAAGGACAACAATATTTTCAAAGGCACTCGAAGCTTTAGGTTTATGTGCAGATTGAATTTCATTTAAAAAAAGCTTAAGATCTAGAATAAGAAGAGCTTGAAGAATATTTTTGTTGAGAAAGCTCGAGTGGAAGCAGAGCTTTGTGAATTAAATGATCATATTGTCAAGAAAGGGATGACATTTGAGGAATTTAGAAAATAGGAAGAACTCAGAGAAATCCTTTTGGAACTCTTGGCCAGAGAAGAGTTGTTCTGGAAGGACAAGGCCAGATAAAATTGGCTCAAATAAAGAGATTCCAATTTAAAAAAAATTCACGTATTGATCAAAGAAAGTAGAGTGCATAATAGGGTTGATAAAATTAGGAATAATACAAGTGGGCGTTGCTTGGATTCCGAGAAAATTGGGAGTAAATCCATATGTCATTTTAAATCTATCCTATTTGTTGAGGTGATTTTAGAGTCATCTCAAAGGGAGTAGGTGTTACGTGTGGTGCCTAGATTAGTGTCTGATGTGGAAAATGACATGCTATGCGAAGATTTCACAAGAGAAGAAGTGAAGATTGCTGCTTTCCAATTGCACCCCAACAAGGCGCCCGGTCCACATGGCTTCTGAGCTCAGTTCTATCAACATTGTTGGGGGGTCATGGGAGAAGATATTTCCAGGCTGATTAAGAATATTAGGAAAGAAAATAAGTTCATAAGAGTTTTGAATAACACTGTGTTAGTTCTTATTTCCAAAAAGGAAGATTGTGAATACATGGCAGACTACAGGCCCATATCTCTTTGTAATTTGATTTTCAAGATTCTTTCGAAAGCCTTGGCAAATAGGCTTAAGAAGGTGCTTCCCAACATCATCTCTAAGGAGTAGAATGGGTTTAACTTGGGCCGGGATATAGCTGATACCATCATCCTTGCATCAAAGATCATCCACTCAATCAAAGGAAGCCAACACAAAGGTATGGTGATTAAATTAGACATGAGTAAGGCATATGATAAAGTATCATGACAATTATTGTTTGATTTTCTTCATAAATGGATTCTTTGAGAATTGGATTAATATTATTTGAGCATGCATTTGGTCCCCAAGGTTCTCCATAGTGGTGAAGGACTCATTATTCAATTTCTTTGAATTGGGTAGTGCTCTTCACTAGGGAGATCCGTTATCTCCTTTTCTATTTGTGATCATGGTATAAGAATTGAGTTAGATAATAAAGATGTAAAGGGAGGCTACTAATAAGAGAGGAATCATCATCCATGAGGAAATGGAATGTATTACACACTCCCAATTTGCTAATGACACTATTTTATTCGTGGAGGCTTCTATTACATGAGGCAAAAGCAATTAGGGCAGCGTTGGATACATATTCAGTTGCGTTAGGACAAAGTATGAACGGGGATAAGTATGAGATATTTTTCTTTAATACTAGAAATATTCTTTAGAGGAGAGTCACCAAGGCGCTTGGATTCCATATTTTGATTCTTCCCTCCAGGTATTTAGGTGCCCCTTTATTTGTAGGACCCAGTAGAAGCAGTTATTGGGAGGAGGTTGTGAGTAAATGCCAGGCCAAAGAAACATCATGGAAGAATAAATGGTTGTCTCAAGTAGGGAGAATTATCATGATCAGATCTCTTTTATCCGCCATTCCTCTATATTTAATGTCGTGTTTCAAATTAAAATCCCATGTTTCCAATAAAATTGAAAGATTGCTCAAATTTTTTTTATGGTCTGGAGCTAAAGTAGAGACGAAGATTTCATTAGTCAAGTGGGATGTGGAATTCTTGGACAAGGCTGAGGGTGAGAAAGGGTTGAGGAAATTGGATTTTTAAAACCTTGCTCTTGGAGCTAAACTCACATGGAAAATGTTTAAGCATTTTGAGAAAATATGGTGTAGAGTCATGCGTTAAAAATATCTAGATGAAGATGACCCTGTAGCGTCGTAAATTGTACCCCCTTAATTGGGTGGTACAATTCTATGCTTAGGTTAGCACCCGCCTTAGTGTGTTTTCATTTTGCATTTCAAATTCCCTTTAAGCATTTAATTAATTAATTAAATTAAATCTAAGGCCTTCTTTCATCCCTCTACACATCATAAAATTGGGCGCTTTACCCTAAGTTTGCCCCTTTTTATTTTATTCTCCCAATTAATCATTTCATCAAGTACACTAATTATTATTTTGACTTTCAAGGCCCAATTTCACATATCTAAATGTCGCAAATTCCAACATACTCCTGATTTGAAGCATTTACATTTACACTCATTTAGGGTTTACTCTCCAAAGCGTAGGGTAGAACTTTAGATTTACTTTCTTGTTCATTTAGGATCTTGCATACACACAAGATTCTTGCACACACATTTTTAGTACATTATCGACTATTTGTGGAGGTGAAAATCACCAAAACAAGGGGTTTGACTAAGGCAAAACCCTATATAGCCATGTAGACACCATTTTTCAAGTGGCAGGTGCAGGTACAGGATTCCGGTGAATGCACAAATTTTGGGACCAATAAAACATACAGGTACAAACTCAGCGTCAGAAGTAGATTCCAGTTTCCAAGACTAGGGAGTGGCACCCTGGTCCTCTACTTTTTTAAGTTTTTGTTGACAGTTCATCAGATGAGACCTTCAGGACCTGATTCCCAGAACCACAACAAGTTGTAGTATCTAGGACCAAGGTGCCTAGCGCCTTGGTTGTGCACAGTCAGCTCCAAATTTCAGTCATAGGTGCACATTTGAATCTCCCTTCCTTCTCTGTATTCAATATCTCAGTTTCAAATCTGCAAGTTTCTGGATTTTCAGTTTATATTTTCATCTTTGTTCATCTCCTAGCATAGTTGATCATTTCATTACATTTTACACATCTCCTCTACATTATAGCAAAGGAATAGAAACCCTAAGAGATATTCCTTGACCATCTCTCTCTCTCACAAGAAGTGGTCAAAGCGAAATATCTCCCTAGGCTCTTTCGTAGTCTACTGTGTACATAAGAGTGGGATTAGGTCTTAGCTACTTGGTTCCATTTTTATGCTCCACATACCCATAAATAATTCTTACTATTGACAAATTTGTCAGAGATTCTCCTACCTGGAGGTTTATGTTGAAAAGCAGGAGGATTATTACATAGCACCTCATGTGGAAGCTTGGTAGTGGTAGGAAGGCAAGATTTTGGTAGGACTCTTAGAATGACGGTGTGGTTTTGGTTGATCTCTTGACAAAAAAGGATTCAGTGATAGAGAATTGATGCAAAGAATCCCAACAAAAACAACCTAGGGGAGATCTTTCTACCAACTCACCTACTCAAATAGCTGACAACTCTTTAAAAATACTCAAGAGCCCTCACAAGGCTAATAGGTGCTCAATAGGCTTTAACACCCCAAAAGTGATTCCATGCTTTCCAAACCTTTTACAATCATGGAAATACCTTAGAATAGGCTCATTTAACTTTCCCAAGGCCAATTTGGAACTCTTCAACAACTTGGCCACACCAAACCCTCAAACACCTACTCACACAAGCCTATCTCCAACTAGGACTCCAAACTGTCCTTAGGCATAAATCACATTGATAAATAGGTACTCACCAACCCAAGGGATTTCATAAAACCATTTAAGAGACTCATTTTAATAGATAAATCACTATTCTTCACCCTCACATCCACCTTAAAGGTCATAAAGAGAACTTGTTGCTATATCATTGGTTTACTGTGGCAACTACAACTTTGTTTAGGACAGTCATAATAACTTGAGTCAGTTCCTCTCTCTAGGGATTTAAAATAGCTTAAAAGGTCACTAAGAGATCTCACACACTTTCCCCAAGTATTTTCTACCCACCAAACCAATCCATTGCATCATATTCTCAAAATCTTAGTCCACTAGTTCATTAGGACAACAATATACCCAATTTTAGGATAGTCATAAAAATGGCGAGTATTTTGACCAATAAAGGGCCAAAAATAATTTAATAGGGTCTGAAATAACTCATAAAACCCATATAAGCCTTCACCCAACCTCTGGGAGCCCAATCTTGCACTTATATCAACCCACACATCGCCAACTTGTGGCCATTTTCAGTCTAGGACACAAAAATCAGATTTTGTGTCACTCTTAGCATATGCCATTCTCATCATGGGACCCTACATTGAAAGGATAATTAACAATAACATTTAAAGGGGTCATAACATCCATTGGAAAGGGTTTTGAATGATGGGATGACAAAAAATTACATTATTTGATGTCACTAGATACCCTGGCAAGGGTTTGTGACAGTTTTTACAAAAACAACGATAACTTGCACAAAACACAATGAAAATAAATGAAACAAAGACAAAATTTTAGAGGATTCACTCCTCTAACATTACTAATATATTTTTAAAGAAAATTAATAGTATTAAACATTGAAAAATGCAATTGATTAAACTGTTACGTGTGAGAAACTATGAAAATGCAAGGACAAACTTCAAGTTTTTATTGATTGTGCTTACTTACATTACCCAACCGACCCTTGGTTGATGAAATAAAGATATATAAATAATTTTTATTCCCTCCAATGTACATAACCACATTTTTAGTATTAACCAACATTAAATCACCCTTAATGCACTTTTTGCATTAAAATTGCAATGACAACTTTTGACAAAACTCAACCCAAGATCCAAAATAGGACCTATATTCCTTAAAACAATTATGAATATATTAAAATATGCCCAAATACCATTTATAAATGATTAAATAACCCATTTGATGCCTTTGAAATAGTGTCACCCTATAATGACAACTTTGACAAAATTAGGACAATCGGGACTATAACTTGAACTCAAACATTACAAATTGGTCTCAAGGACCTTATCACATAAAAAATGGTAAATAATGACCTTATTAAACCTTGAAATAACATAAAAATTTAAAACAACCCATGATGGCCAAAAAGAAGCATATCACCACCTAGGTGCTCCTACACCAAGAATGAAAGCAGATCTAGCGAACATGTGGCAAATTATATTCTCGATTTTGGAGTTGTTGGGAGGATTGTAGTATGGAGGCCGATAGAATTTTTTTTTCTATGTTAGGAGGATAGGAAAAGGATTTTGATAGAACTGGGAGGGAGGAGGTTCACTATTTCTGATGTGGATGACAAAATAGTTTGGTGCATGACAACCTCAGGAGAATATAGTGCCAAGTTGGGCTACGAGTTGCAGAGAAATAGAAGTGGATAATCATGGTTGAGTACCTTATGTTAGAGTAAAGCAATGGCTCCCAGGGCTGGTGCATTCTTGTGGGTTGTTATTCATGAGAATATATTGATAGGTGAGAGGTTGCTTTTGATTGGGATCATTGGGCCTAGTATTTGCTCGATGCATAAAAAAGACAAAGAAACTGTGAACCACTTGTTATATCGGTTTCCCATCGCCTTTGAGTGTTGGGAATGCTTAATGGAGTCCTTATGTAGGAAAAATGCTAGGCACCTAAATCTTTTTGATTTCATCTTTAGTTGGCCATCCTTGGGATTGTACTATTTCTGGGTGGAGTTATGGGTTATTGGTCCTTCTATGGTGGCATGGAAGTTATGGAAGGAACAATAGAAGAATTTTTTAGGGACATTGCTCTCTCTCTGCCACATATCATTTTAGACTTGAAACATGGGATTTGGAAAGTTACGATGGCCAAGATTCTTCTAAGAAGGTTTCCTATTTCTCTAAAGGGGTTGATCATATTCAATCATTGTGGGTATTAATAGCACTAGTTGGGGTTGGCCTCAAAGTTGAGCTTAAGAGGAAGAATGCCTGATGGATTGTTCCAAAGAATGGGTGGGTTAAACTCAGCTTCGATGGTGGCTTGAGAGAAAATCTAGGAGAGACGGGGGTAGGGTGTATCTTTTGTGATTCTTTTTGTCAATGTATGTGGAGCCTATTTGGATATATAGGTGTATCCACAAACAGTTCGACAAAAATGGATGCATTCATGTGAGGTATAAAGTTGTGTTTCTAAAGGGCTTTGGAAGGTTGAGATTGAAAGGGACTCACAGGCCTGCATCAATGTGATTAACAAAGGCCATATAAAGAATTAGAAATTGAAGCAGTAGAAAACTATAATTAGTTTTGGTTGAACCAAATAGAAGATTATAGTTTAACCCATGTATATAGGGAAGCCAATAGGGTGACAATCTGCTTGGCTAATAAAGGAGTTGATAGTAGACTTGGAGAAGTTGGTGGTACAAGTGACTTATGGCCTCAATTAGAAGATTTTGTGGCTTTTAATGGAAAGGCTAGACATTACACCAATAGAGTAGGAATTAGTTAGATATGTTTCCTTTTAGTAGTACCGATGGTTGCAATGGTTATTAGGACCACATTTCAGTTTTGGTACTGTATTGAGGTTATGGTGTTGAGGCAAGGAATTCTCAAGGATTGTGGTTAGATGGGCCGATCTTTTAGGGATAGGATTAGGAATAGGATTCGAGGAATGATTTCATGTAGTTGATCTATGTCCCGAGTTTGAGGATTCTCTTCCTGTTATCTTTCTCGTGGATTTGCTTTTCTTATCTAGGAATTGATAGTAGAAGGGTTTAATTATAAGTATGGCTGAAATGTCAAGTTTGAGACAGTTTTGATATCTAGAGTGGTTGGGAGGGATAGTTTAGGTAGAGGAAAAGATGGCTTTCGATTCCTTTGGATGCATGTGCGAACATGATGTTAGACTTGTGTGAATATTATTATCATTGATGTCAAACTAGCTATTTGGTTTGAACCTAATAGTATATGTAGTTTTGTGTTATCCGGATTGGTTCGGATACTATATGCAATTGGTATGTGCAGTTCCTTGTTATGGACAAATGTTATGATGCATTTGGATGGAGGTGATATGATGAGGTAATCTATAGAAAATCTTCATTCTAGAATTTTGAGCTCTCATTAGTCCCAATATCAGTTATGAGTTGTGGTATTAGTTGTTTTGGTCATGATAGTAGTATCTCTTTGAGTTTCATGTTCTGGTGTTCTCGGTATACGTGGAGTCTATATCTTTGGAAGATTGAATATGTTATGCTTAATTTTATAATAAGGGGTCAATATCTTTGGGTCCAGATTAGGGATAACTTTAAGAAAGCACCCCCTGGGCAAAACTGTAAAAACCTGACGAATCAGGCATTATTTTGGGGGGGAAATTTTCATATTGATGGCGAAATATTTTTTCAAAATAGGGAAAAAAATTATTTTGTACTGGTGATTTTTTTTCTAGGGTACAAAAATTCCATAAAATTCTAGCGAATAATACCTTGTTTTGTGGGGAAAATATATATTGTAGGAGGCGAATATTTTTTCGTTTAAAGGAACAAATATATAATTGTATGGGCAAAAATTTTTACTCTGAAGGAAAAATTATTTAAGTGAATTGGTGATTTTTATCCACAGCTTGAAAATTATTTAATTTATTTGGCTAATATTTTGTTATTTATGGAAAAATATATATTCTATTGGCGATTTCATGAATTCATTGCCATTAATAGACAAGGCACATCACATCACATCAATAAATCACATTGAGTCTGGACTGTACACGATGTATCGATAAGCATGGCCTCTTTGACACGTGACACGTACCTAAAATCCATCAATCATTTTAAACCATTTGATGATCGTAGATCAATGGCTGAAGTTTTATTTTGGCCCAACTTTCTAAAGAGAATGTAGTTCACCAGAAAGTGCCCAGAAAGGAATTGGATTCAATAGACACGTATCAAATGTCACGGTCGATAATGGTTGTCATTTACTATATGTCTAGTCACTAACTACAATCGACTCTGTCCCCACGACTTTGAATGTGGTATTTGGTATTGGTTTATAGCTGTTTCCTATTTTGCACACTAGTGCATTTATGGGAAAGATTTGCAGAGATATATGAAAGATTTAAATTTTTTTAAAGGAATTAATAGGTTAGAGAAGGAATTATTACAATCAAGAGCTTTATCTATTTATAGATGATCTCTGCTTTTGTCATCTTCAATTAGTCTTTGGTAGATAAATCATTGGAGCTCACGGTATTTAAATTCTACCTCTGGTTTAGGTCTATAGGCTTAAGATGTATAATTTGATATTCTAATTTCTTAAGATGGACACTCCTATTTGGTTGAGAAGCATTTTTGCAAAGGACCAAAGGGCCTTTTTGGGCTTCGTTAGAGACCCAACCCTCTACAGTTTGTAAGAAAGTTGGGATATTCACTAATGAGGCTGTGAGGATGGTGTTGGGTAGAGAGTTTCTGCATAATGAAAATAGATACCGTGTTAACATAGACGTTACATCCCGATTCTTGGCATCTCTTCTGGACCTTAGAGGAGACAAGGTGGATATGTTGATGTTGATAAGGAAGGTATTTAAAGAAGACTTCCTTGAAGACAACGTTACTGTTGTCATCTTTGCAGAAGTAGAGGTGGGGATCCCTTGGGTGAATGAATTAACCAATCTTCTCCTCCCAGACCAAACAGTGGCCAGGCAACTGTTTCTTTTGAACCTGAACGTAGAGCAGTTGATGCGTCATAGGAAATGGGCACGGATTGGTAGGGAATTTCTTTGGAAATGGTTCCTCCTAGATGACTTTCCAAACTACAGTTGGCTTGAAGAATTCTCACAACTTATAATGTCTAAAGAGTTCTACATGGAGGGAGGGTGATATTCATAGGGTAAACCATGAATGTGTCCACTACCTGTGCCCTAGCCGTGACCCTCTAGTAGTTTTGTTTTTTTGGCTATTTCCTCGTAACCTCACTCATTTTGGCTTTAAAGTTTTTGAGGGACTCCGACATGTAAAAATTATAAATTTGCGAAACATATATATTAATAATAATTTTGCAAATTCCAGTTCGTTTCAGTTTGCCTCTTATGGATATAAAAATACTTTCTATTTTATTTTATTATTTGTTGCTACCATGATGCCATGGAAAGATACTTATCATAATCATTATGTTTTGAAATAGCTTAAATAGTTATTAATTTGTGTGGATATAAGATTTAATTTTCACCATAAAAAATAGCAGGTCTATTCTAATTTCTTCTGTAAAGTTAAAGAACAAACTCAATGTCACTTCTGAGATGACCTTTTCTAAAAGATATTTGAAGTGCTTGACAAAGAAGTTTTGGAAAAACATAATGTCCGGGATTGGCTGCAAGTGATAGCATCCAATAAGGATCACAATGTCTATGAGTCTATGGGCTACATTATTTCAATATTTTGTTAAACAATGGAAATAAATTTTATACTGTGATGTTTTTTATGTAATGTTTCTTCCTCTTTATTTAATATTAAAAAAAAAAGTCGAGTTTGTTCCATTAATTATTTGTACATTGAACACTGAAAATACATGTCATTGAACACCGACATGAAATAAAGGCTATGACTAATGGGACGATGAAGCGTCAGGTGACGTGGCATTTGGGTGGCAGAAATCTTATGTATAATGGGACCCATGGGAACTAACAACAAATATGCATTGATATTGCCTTATGGACCTATCACCTATGGTACACACATCACTGTCATGAAAGTAAAAGGTTAACATTTAGCCTTTATGCAGCTTTAATGCCAACTTGTACATACAAATTATGCGGTTGAACTAGTGCATGCGGAGGAATGATGACAGGGTTTGTGATTAATTTCGATGACCGTCGTTGTTTGATGTCAGAAATTAGAATTGAGTGAGAGGTGTTTAAATCTTAGGTGGATTGGAAGTCTTTGTATCATACTGTTTGCACTTGCAACATTATCTTGGGTTTCTTAAGTAGCATGGAAGAAAATTTCACCTTCCATACTGATAAGAAATTAGTCCCATTTCTCGGATGATTTACGGATAGGAGGCCGAAAGGTTTGTTCTTGTTTAAGGATGAGCGGCTATACTAGAGTGTGAAAATGCTGTTGGGAGAGGAAATTGTCCATATAGGTCATCACTACAGGACAAACATGGAGGCATATTCATTGATTGCTGCTTGGGGTTTCCAATTTGAGGACGAGGTGGACACAGTAAAAAATGTCCTGAGAGTTGTAATTAATGGGTACTACCTATTAAATCTGGATAGTGTGTATGCTCATGTGGTCCCAAAGGTGGGAATTGTTCCTGAGGTAGGGGTGGTTGGCTCGGTGGCACCGCTACCACTCATTCAATGGGCTAATGATGATTTGAAGGCAATATGCAGAGCTCTTGCTTGACGTGGGTGGAAGGCCTTCAAAATGTTTGCAAGGTTGATGCAGTGTGATGAGGTTTTAACAGTCCTTCATGAAGTGGCATGTGCAGAGGTGGGTTGACAGTTGCAGCCAAGACCCAAGACTACCCAAGCAATGAAGTGACTCTCAAAATTATATGATGACCTAGAGTACATGTTGTTTCTGGGTTAATCCTACTATGGTCGGTGGTGTTTGGTATTGTCTATTTTCATCTTTTTGTTCCATGTCCTTTTTCTCCCCATACCCAACTTTGTATGTATGAGGGGATGTTTGCTACAAATTTTGGTACGCCGAATTGGAATTATGGGGTTTTTGCATGTAGTAGGGTTTTATTTTTTGTTGGGAATGGTGGTTTTGGCCCTTGGGGGTTCTTTTTGTGGTGGTATTGCCTGGTGGTTTTACTATACCACCTATACTTGCATATTTGTAATATTTTATTTCCAAGTAAATACAATACAAAAATTATTGATAAAAAAAAATGAAATATGATGCAAGTTTTGAAATTACATATTTAAATTATATATTTAATTTATTATAAATTTATATATTTAATTCATAATCAAATCCTATTGATAATGAGACGGATGACAACTGACAACAGATACTGTCGTCCATTGGATGAGCAGTAGCATGGATCAACGACTTAATGTGTATTTCAGGCCGAATGTGGGATCTCTAAATTTTTTTGCAAACTTTCACCGGAAACACGTGTCATTGAACACCAATAGGAAAGAAAGGTTAGGCCCATGGGACGATGAAGTGTTAGGTGATGTGGCATTTGGGTGGCATAAATCCTATGTATAATGGGACCCATGACAACTAACAAAGGATATTGTCGTCTGTTGGATGAGCACAGATCAATGACGTGAGGTGTATTTTGGGCCGAATGTGGGAACGATAAACATTTTTTGCAAACTTCTAACAGAAGACTTCCATAAATGATAAAAATTCAATTAAGTATAGTTAAATTCTAAACTTGCAATTGTAAGCTTAATTAAATTTAATAAGCTCTATTTCGGGCAGAAGTTGAAAAGGATTAAAAAGTCTTCAAAACCATTCTCAAAAAGTGACTCGTGTCTATTGATGTGGCCGAAAAATGGCAAAAGTCCTGGGACCCACGATAACTGACAATAGATACCATCATCCGTTGGATGAGCACAGATCAATGACTTAGGGTCAATTCAGCTCGAATGTGGAAAGTAAACATATTTGTGAGAAATTCACCTAGAATTGAACATTTTACATTTAATTAACTATAATTAAGTCTAAAAATCTCTATTTCGGGCGAAAGTTGAAAAGGATTAAAAAGACTTAAAAAATAGTCCAAAAAAGTGACTCGAGTTTGGTGACATGCTCGAAAAATGGCAAAAGTCATGGGACCCATGATAACTGACAACATATACCATCATCCATTAGATGAGCCCAGATCAACGACTTAGGATGGATTTCTGCCTGAGTGTGGGAAGTAAACACATTTTTGACAACTTGACCCAGAATTGAACGTTTTACATTTAATTATCTATAATTAAGCTCTATTTCTAGCAGAAGTTGAAAATGATTAAACAAACTTCAAAAATAGTCTGGAAAAGTGACTCGTCACTCGAGTCTCGTGACGTGTCCACTATCCTCAAAATTTAGATTGAAGCAATGAATGTTTTGTGCTTCGGTGACGAATAGATATTAATTTTTCCCTTTAGGTATTACTTTTGTACTTTTCAGTGTTTTTAAAATAAGTGACTCATAATCGTATTTCATTTCATGGACAAAACCAGTAAATCCAGGGAGATTCAGAAATGGCTACTAGATTGAGGAATGCAAGTTGTAACAGATTCTGTCTGTGCCAATCTAGTGAATTAGAAATTTTGCGTAAAATCTAGAACACCTACATCCTGTGTTTTTTACTTTTTTTAATCTTGTGGTTCAATTTGAGGGTTAGCATTTTCAGGCTTGTTTCTAACATTATTTTGAATTATTAACAATAACAACAATGGGGAAACCGGGAAGCAGTAGTTCAATAGGAAGCCAAGTGAAAAAAAAATACGTAACCGAATTGGTTAAAACACTAGGTTTCACTGATGAATACCATGATATTTATGACCTGACTATCCATAGTGAAAAGTGTATCATAGAAATTAGATATGCATTGTCTAAGAAGGCGACAGATCCAAGCAGGGAAAAATGTACTATTTTCAACACAATGTTAAAACAAAGAACAAATAAAATTGCATTGTGGGATGCTGGATTGGGAAGCATGGTGTTACCTGAAGTATTCCCTTGCCCCGAATTTGTCATGGTCTGTGTTGAAAATTATGATGAAGATAAAAAATAAATTGTCAATAAAAATACAAAAGAGAAAATTGTTGGCATTGCATGAAGATTGCATTGAAGAAGTATAGTGTTGTCATTGATGTCAATTATAACTGGTAATGAAGCAGTAAAGCAACCGGTAAGGAAGCAGTAAAGCAACTGGTAATGATACAATGAAGATCAACTGGTAACCCTAACCAGTTGAGATGCAGAACCCTAACCGATGGAGCTTGATGATCGGTTGTGATGATTAATAACTGAATGATGATTAGTGATGAAGATTCCACGTAAGCATGTTACACGTGATGAGTTTTGAAAAGGTTTTGACGTGTAAATATAATCATTTATCTTGGGAATGATCAAATGCACAGTATGAAGTGAAAAATGCGTAATGTGTTACAAGATTCAAAGTGCGATGATCCAAGAGCGGTTGTAGATGCCTAGAAGAATGTGAAGTTGATTGCATGTAATCTAATGGTCAAGATTGAACCAATGTGTTTGTAATCTCTATGAGAATTTTAGGTTTTGTGTTGTGTTACTGACCTAATGTACTTTTTTTTAAGGTCAATGGATTGTTTGAAAGAGTGTTGGTAAACTTGATTAAGTGTGAAAGAGATTGTTGCCAAACGAGGAGGTGTGTTTGCAAAATGATGTGAAGGCAGATAAGAGCAGTAAAGGATCTGATTTAGCAAGGAAGTGCTATTTCCAAATCGATCAAAGAACTTGTTGTTCTCTTACCATTACAGCAGTAAAATCCCTTAACAAAGTAAGCTTGAATAGGCTTGTTATTGAAATCCCCTAACCAGGTGATCCATTAGCTTGGATTTGAAATCCTCCACTAAGGTTATCTTTAACAGGGTATTACCATTCACAGGGTATTTGTAGTCAATCCCTTAACTGGGTGGTCCTTAACCGGATATGTTCCTAGTAGAACATTATTGTATGAGCTTCTAAAAGGCTTGGCTCCTAACCTAGTGAACTTCAGAAGAGTTTAAAATGCTTGTGGGTATTATCCCCACCGTGGTTTTTCCCATTTGGGTTTCCATGTGAAAAATCATTGTGTCAAGTGGTGAATGATTTTGTGGATGTGTTTCTGGTATGGTTGATATGAATGATTGGTAAATCTGCATAGATATATTTACATAATTAAAAATAATTTGAAATATGTTATTATTGGTATTAGTAAAGTGGTTTAAGGTTTTGGTCAAAGAATATTGAAGTTTCAGATCTGTTGCATTGTATCACTAAAATTTTTGGTCAACGGGTAAGGTTTAGCAGTGCTGCTGAAGATTTGTTAAAGTGACTAAACTGGTAAACTTTGTGAGTTATTTTTGAGTTGGAAATAAGCTTGGTGAAAGCCCAGTTAATTTTCTATCAACTGATTCACCCCCCCTCTCACTAGTTGATTGGATCTTTATAGTTTCATCATATTATCAAAAATTCTATCCATAAACGAGCGAGAATTTTCTCGTTTGTTGAACCTAGGGTTTGAAGCACAAAACTCAAACGTTCATATTGACCTAGGAAAGTTGGCAGAGAATTATGAGAGTCTCGATCCAAGTCATAGAGATTCATTTATCAGAGCTCTAATAATGCATGGTACTTCGTTGGATCGGAATCATAAGCCTCCTTATGATTGTAACATTTTTGTTCCATGGATTCAGGATAATATTTCCTTGCTGACATTTTGCCTGGGATTGGAAAATGATAGGGAAGTGGGTGCTAACCTTCTTGAAATGATTTTTAATATGCATTGTGTAAGTCAACCAGTAAGATATAATTTTGTTGATCATGATGTTCAATCCATGCAAAAACAATTACTAATGATCAAAAAAGGTTCCTGCAAGACATTTAGGTTCTCATCCTACTTGTGCTATCTTCTTCTATCCAAGTATCGTACAATATTTGAGACCAACAATCTTCACATTGTGAACTATAAGATTGAACAAAAGACTCAAAATAGAACAAAGTGTCTGATATATGAATGGACACCAAAGATAAGGATGCATGATAACATAAAGAACTACAACCATTTTGTAGACTTCTTTTTGGCACCAATGTATAATGAAATTACAAACACTCCTATGCCTAGATTGCTTGTGTCTTGTAAAGATTGCATTCAACTCGGAAGTCAAATACAATTGGCTGACTGGTTCTTCATGGAAGAATACACAGTGTTAAGGTTTTACAGATGAGCAGTAAAACCCTACAGACTTCCAATACATGTGATAGAGAGGGTATTTGCATTGGAATATGTATGATAGTTGGAGAGCACAAATAGGCACTTTCATGGTCAGCAAAAGAAGAGAATATTTCCTTCCTTGACTTTCTCATGTGGAGGGTTCACATTTGAGAGAAAAGAATTCAATGTGGCACATAATTTTTTGATAGTTTTTAGCTTTGGTGATGAAGTTCTCTAACAGTATGATCCAATCAGTGTAGTTCAAGAAAGGCTTAAGAAAAATAGGAACTCTTCAACGTTATCTCAACATGAAAGTAAACCATTTCTATAAAAGCTTAGAAACATGGACTCTTGAGATGGGGTAAAAAAAGAGATGGAGAATATTGCTGCTAACAATAACATTTCAACAAAAGAATTGTCATCATAAATTATGGCATTGCACACATAGAGGACAATAGAGGAGGGCATCCAAAATAGGAGGTCCTACAATTTATACCAAAAATCTGCTAATCCATCTAATAAATCTATTCCCAAAATAATTCTGCAAGAATGTAAAGATAGTTGTTGGACTCAAACCAAAATAAATTTTTGGACTATGAGGAAGAGTCTCGGTGAACCAAAGACAAGTTCAAAATTTGAGTTCATCGACGAGGATGTAGAGTTTAGAAAATTGTGGAATATGGAGCATCCCACAACAAAATATGACATGAGTGATGATGAAAATGAGTATGAGGTTGAGGCCACTCCAACAACTAATACAGTCCCTAAAATATTAGATGGAGTCAATGAGTACATGAAAGAAAAAAATAGCAAAGGGGCAAAAATTATGGAAAAAGGTGGTTTTGAAGGTGGTGGTCTAGGTCCCAGAGGAGAAGGCATTTGGTTTCCACTTGAGGTACAAATTCCATCAGATTCAAAATCAAAATCTCTTGTTAAACCAATCATTGGACTTGATTTGTTGGATTCATCATGGAAAGGTACTACTCATTACCCTTAGGGTCCACCTGCATTTGTTACAGGTTCAAATCCACAACCAACACAACATGGTATTCCCATTGGTGGTGAATCAAGTGCCACTGCCACTGGTGGGGAATCTGGGGATAGTATACCTATTAGTGTTTAGTCAAGTGCCACTGTGATTGGTGGGGTTGGTGTGGGTACTACTACTGATACTAGTTGTCTTGGTGTTGGACAAGTGCAACAACAAAATATCTCTTGCAAGAGGCCACTAGTGGTAGATACTCATACTATTCAAAATCCTATATCAAGTGCCACTGCCACTACAAATCTATCATTTGTAGCTTCAGAACAGACCCCTCAAAAGACTATAGAAACTACACATGCAAGTGATAGTGGGACAGGATCATGAATGGTTATTGGTACTCCTCGTAATGCATTAGTTAAAACCACATGCATAGGTGGATCTGGAGCCTCTGCTATTTCACCTTTCAAACATTCAATTTATTTAGCAAGCTCATATTTTCAATTTCATGATTACTATGAAAAATTTGAACTCACAACAAATGCAAATAAAGAAAAAAAGAGAGCATTGCAGAGGGTTGCCCTGACTGAAGTTTTAGACAAACAACTTGCAAGGAATAGGGTATTTCCAACATAGGACCCACACAAATATATTATGGAGTTCATGGTTGTTATGCCCCTAAATAAAGATAAAAATCCACCACATAGTTAGATAGATCCCTCTAAATTTCAAGTTAGCACCCTCCAAATGGATTTTTCCAAAGTACAAAATGTGGACAAAATTAATGTGTCAAAAAGGACTAATGAAGTGGTCTACACTTCACTACTAAAGGTGGAGAGAGAAAAAAATAAAATGGAGAAACAAATAGAAAAGTTACAGGTAGACCTGGAAAATGAAAAAATCAAAGAGGAAAGCAACAGATAACAAGTTCAATGATTTACAGAAAAGGATAAAAAATTTGGGCTCTGCAGTAGAAATTGCAGAGTAGGAAATGATAGAGGCAAAATTGAAGGACCTGAGTGAAAAAGTGGCTAAATGCAGTAAAAAAACTTATGATGAAAGAGGCAGTTTTAAAAAATTATACAAAAGTTATGAGTCTGTTGTTGCCAAAATAAGAAAAATACGAGACCTATTGGATCATGAGAAGGAAAAAGAAAAACATTTGAAAGAGGAAATATAGGAAGAAAGAAAAAAATGTGCACACATGAAAGAAGACCTGCTTAATGCAAATGATAAAATTAAAACTTCGGAGGATAGATTGAAAGATAATATGAAAAATACAATGAAGTATATACAAGAAAATATTTGGGGGCAAATAATGCGGAGTGACAAGTTGTGTGAATGGTTTGAATTGAATGAAAGTCTGAGGTTAATTTATATGAAAATAAAAGGGCACACTAAGAAGAGAATACATATTTATTCAAAAGAGGATATGGCAATTTTTTTTTTGCAAGTAGTCTACAGTACCAGTAACAACTATTTGGCATCCAAGGGAGTTAACAATCGTATTGATGCCGCATTTAAGATATCATCTATCCTTCAAAAATGCTAGAAACTAAGAGAAACATTAGAAGTTATGGATAAATGTGGCAAAATGATATTGAAGATGCAAGAAAAGACAACTACTTTGATTAAACTTGGTTTGCCTAAGACCGTTGACCCATCAAATAAATTCATTGGAAAAGAAGCTTACAAAAAAAACATGGAGATAAAAATGAAGTCTGATTTAGACTTGCTTCCTAAGAACACAACTCCCCAAAGCTTTCTGGAATTCATCAAACCATTTACAACTCTAAATGCGGTATTGGGTAAAACAGTGATGTCAAGTCACTCTTCTAAATATGGATTATTGACGAAGTTGCAATTGACTTTCCCTAGTTTAAATAATATTGACCTTCCATCAGACGAAGAGTGGAGCACCCTACAAAAATTGGCACATAAATCTAAAAAATCATAGTATGTATTGCATAGTTTTCTGCTTTTACTCTTAATTTCAAGGTTTTATGTTTTTTCTGTTTGGAATTTGGCATCGCTTGAAATAACTTTGTTTTATGAACAGGAAAAAACCAGCACTTGCTATTGCTAATGTAGCGTCGTAAATTGTACGCACTTGCTAGGGTGGTACAATTTCACACCTAGTTTAGCACCCGCCTTGGCGCATTTTGCATTTTGCATTACATTTCCCCTTTAGCACTTAATTAATTAAATTAATTAGGTCTAAGGTTCTATTTTATCATCTCCCATATCATAAAGTTGGGCCCTTTCATTACAGTGTGCCCTTTTCATTTTATTCCTCCTATACATCATTTAATCAAAAACCCTAATTAGGTCCTATTTTGAACTTGGGGGCTTGATTTCGGGGGTCAAAACATCTCGAAATCACCTGTAACTTTGGGATTCTCTCTAAAATCATCATATCTGACAGTCCTGAAAATTTGGTGAAAAGTTGTCGGGACCATGGCGCTCGGAGTGCAACATGGTCCCGAACATTTTTCCCGAAATTTTAGGAGCACGATCCAATCATAAAATAAAGCTTAACCCCAAGAAATTGGTGGGAGATTCAATCTCTAGGTCGGCCTAAAGTTGGAATTAAGACCTAGGGTTTCATATATAAGAGCTCTCTTTCTTCATTTGAAGGGATCCGAATTTTGGCTTTGAAGGACCTTCTATGCAGCGAAAGAGCAGATCTTTGAAGACTTCAATAACATTCAACATCCATCCATCAAGCATTCATCAATTTCATTCATTTAGGGCTTGGGAGACATTGAAGAACAATAGGAGATTACCGACTGAAGATTGGCTTGTACTCCTCCCTTAAGGGTTGGGTATGATTTCATGTTGTTTTCATGTCTTTGTATAAGCTTCAATATATCCTTTATTCATGCTTTAGATCACTTTGCATCTTGATTTAGAGCATTTACATTATCATTTACAAGCAATTAGGGTTTACTTTCTAGGTTGCTCTAGTTTTCTTTCTTGCATTTAAGGACCTTGCACACACACTAGGTCTGCACACACAATACATTTTACAATACAACTTGGCTATTTGTGGAGGTGGAAATCACCGAAGCGGGGGTTTGACTAAGGCAAAACCCTATATAGCCGCCCATACCCTTTTCAGATATAAGTGCAGGTTTCGGGACTCGGACGACGTCGTAGGTTACAGATCCGGAAGAAGCAGACGGAGACCAAACAACACACCAAATCTCAAAGCAAAAGACCAGGACAGGGGCGTGGGGCACCCTGGTCCTGCCAAGACAGGGGCACTGGGCACCCTGGTCCCTGGGACAGGGGCGCTGGGCGCCCTAGTCCTCCTGACAGACAGCATTTTCAACATTTTTGACAGCTTTTCCAGAGTGCAAAACAACAGTTTCCGGAGTAGTTTCAGGGGCAGAATCAGGACAGTGGCGCCTGCGCCCCCATCCTAAACATTTTTAGTCAGATTTTAACTCCGGGTACGCGTTTACATTCTTGTCTTGTCCTTGTGTTTACAGCTTTCCATTGTTTAAGTTCAATTCTGCAATCTTGTCATTAGTTCATACTTGCACTTTGGGGTTAGGGATTGAACTTGCATCATTTCATCTTTCAATTGCAACAAAGGAATAGAAATCCTAATAGGTAGCTCATGGCTCTCTCTTCCACAAGAAGAAGTAGCCAATTGTGTGATACCTCTAGGCTCTTTCGTATTCCACAAGTGTGTGGTTGAAAGTGAGATTAGGGCATGTTTGCTTAGTGTCACTTTTTCTCCCACACATTTTGGTGAACCCGACGTGAAACTATCATTGCTTCCTCTTGCATTGCATTTGTTAGATCTAGATCTAGATTTAGTGTGTTTTCATTTCATTTTCATTATTAAAAAAAAAAAAAAAAAAAAAAAAGTGTGTTTCTTTGCATTGTGTGTTTAAAATTTTATGCAATTTCAAAATGTTAGATTTTTATTTGCAAGATGTTTATGAGTTAGATGAAGCTTTAGATGAATTTTTGAAACCTAAATATACCAAACCTTCATTTTACCAAAAACTCATAAACATTGTTACTATGCCATTTCGTTGTGATGAGAAAGATAAGTTGAATGATTCCTCTCAAGGGTACATTCCTATCAGCTCTTCCACTAAATCTAGTAACATGGTTGTTTTCAATGATCCCCTCTATGAAGAGATATCTCCTTTTGAATCAAAAGATAAACCTTTTAATAGATATGATCATGCTTTGTTGAATGATGCCCTTGATGCCCTTGTGTCTCCTAAAAAACACTCCCTTCATGAGGATCCTTTTGTGCAAGAAGATGACATTATCCCTACATTTCCTAGTGATGGCCTTTCCTTTTCCAACAAAATTCCCACTAGAGATGATGAATTAATGATAAATGCTTACCCTTCTCCTAAAGTTTGTCTTACCCATAAGCATCCCTTAGAGAAAGAAGATGAAATAATAAGCAATTTCCTTAATTCTCTCTCCCCTATTGAACATATTTTGAGGAAAGAGGATGAGTTTAACACATCTATTGATGCTCTCCCTCCTAAGCATGAGGAATTAATAAACAATGTTATCTCCTCTCCCGAAATTGACAATACTTCAAACATTCCTTTCAACAACCTCACTATTTGGGATGAACCATTAGAAGAAGGTGTAGATTATTCTCTATCCCATGAGAGAACCCTAGCCAAAGGGGATGAAATCGAGATTGGAAACTCCCTTGATAGTTTCTCTCCTTCCTTGAATCTCAATTATTCTCCCTCTAAAAATAAAGCATCTCCCTCTCCTCAACTTGGTTCTACTCATAAGGAAACCCTAGTTCAAAGCAAGATGGTTAACATTTCTTTCAAAGATCTCCCTCTCAAAAGTGAGACTTTAGAGAGTAGTGTTGATCCTTCTCCTAGAGAGTTTATTCCCCATGTAGATCCTTTGATAGAGGATGATATGACCTTTCCTAGTATTACTCTTCCTACTAGAACATCAATGCCTACCCCTTGTCTCTCTCCTAAAATTGATTTAATCTGTGATAAGATTTTAGTGCAAGAGAAGACTATCAATAATTCTTCCAACACTTTTGTTCATTCCTCTAAACCATCCTCAATCAATTTGATACATGTGAATGAAACACCTAACAAACCTCTCTTCACTGTCCAAGGTGCTTGTCCTTCTCAAAATTCTCAACCTTTAAATAAGCCTATCTTAGTGGTTCAAGGTGGTTATGCTAATGATTCTTTTTGCACTCCTAACAAACCTATTATTACTATGCAAGGAGGTTATTCTACTAAGAGCCCTTATGATTATGCTAAGCAATTGACTAGAGAGAGTTATCATGCGGTTGCCCATACTTATAATACTAGAAACAATAGGCAACCTAATCCTCCTCTAGTTATCCCAACTTCACTTCCTCCTTCCCAACCTATTCTTCCTCAAGCTCCACGTATTTCACAAGTTCTTGGTAAGGAATATGATCTCATAGAACAACTTAAAGCTACCCCTGCTAAGATATCCCTTTGGGATTTGATCCAAACTTCTTCCGCTCATCATGGGATGTTACAAGATGCCTTGAAAGATTTGAATGTTCCTCCACCTAATACATCTAGTAATATAGTGTCTTTGGTTAACTCTGTGATGAATCCTAAAGCTCAAATTGTGTTTACTCAAGATGAGTTGCCTACTAGTGAAATTCAACAACAATATGATCCCTTGATGACTGTGGTTATCATAAATGACACTGCTATAAGACGAACACTGGTAGATAATGGCTCTGGCCTTAATGTGTGTAGCATTAATCTATTGCATAAGATGAATGTGGATACATCCCTTATTGAGCCTGACTCTCATCCCATTCGAGGCTTTGATAATGTGGCTAAGTCTTCATTAGGTATCATCACCTTACCCGTCACAGTGGGACCTGTTACTTTGCCTACTCCTATCCATGTTATGTCGGGAAATCTAACATACAACTTGTTATTAGGGAGGCCTTGGATTCACAGTATGCAAGCTGTCCCCTCTACATTGCATAGACAAGTTAAATTCATTTATAACAATAAGACATATACCTTGATAGGTGACACTAATCTTCAAGCTTGTTTGCAAACATCTAAGCCTTCCTCTTCTAGTAATGACTCTTTGAACAAGATACCTATGGATGAATCCTTACCCTCTGATAATCAAAATTCTTTGGATAAGTGTGAAGCCCCTGAAGAAGATCCTTCTCGACTTGAATATACGCATAAAAAGGCTTTTGATCCTGAGAAGGTTCTCGCAGAAGACGATTGGGGGTCTCTTGACTTTAATCCCACCTTTGTAGGTGAGTATAGGGTTCCTCCTAGAGAGTTTAAAGTTAAAAAGAAGGAAGAAACTAAAAATCAATCAGTCTTACTTGAACCTATGAGCAATAATTTTGTGGCCACTTCTCAAACTTCTTCTCCTCACACCTCTAATTATGAAGAGTTTGATTCTTTGTCTTATGAAAGACCACCTTCTCTTTCTGAAATGGCTGATCGTTATGGTCGTGGTTTTCGCATTTTTGCTAAGCATGGGTATCATGGAAATGGTTGTGGCGCTCATGAACAAGGGATAAAAGTTCCTCTAGAGACTAATTTTCATAATTATGCCTTTGGGCTTGGCTATAATCCCTGCAAATGTACCAAAGCATCTAAAAGACCATCTCTCAATGTAAATGCTATATTTAGTAGTGATGATGATCTCACTTCAACTAAATCATCTTCTACTTCTATCAACTCTCATTCCCCTCATAAGGAAATCTTGGCAATAAACAAATCTCTTTATGAATTCCCTCAAATTTCTAAATCCACTTATGAATCTTTATCTCCTATTCATCACAAAGTCCTTTCCTCTAGGGATAAGGCTCTAATAAATTACACTCATCCCTCTTCTAAGATTTCATGTGACTTTTCTTCTTCAATTTTCATCATTTTATACATGTTTTTGATCTCACTTATAGTTGAGCATTTAACATGTCATATTCAAATACCTCATTTAGTCTATCATGTCTTTAAATAACATTAATGGCTATTATGTTGCTCATCATTATGTGACATTGGTAGCTCATTTACTGGGGGCTCATTGTCATTCATGATGGTACAATTTCAAGTGCAATCATATTTTTGAAGCAACATAATAGCCTAATTTTCTTGTTCCTAGGGGGGACAAGAGTGATTTCATACATCTCTTCTTTTTATGGTTAAAATTTCCCTTTGGGGTAATAATGTGGAAATATTGATCATCTTTTCTTTAGAATCCTCTTTTCCTAGATATGGGAGAAGATGTGTATTCTCTTTCTTATCCTACCCACTTCTTATGAGGAGCATTTTACATACACTAATGTCTTGCTTGCATGTAGTACATTTTTCTTATGTCTAAATCTCTCCCTAGAAGATCATGTAAGTCCTTCTCATTGTCCTTATCCTTGGGAGGCAATGATCTTTCCTTATTTTTTTCTAAGGATCCACTTTTTCCTATTTCGTGGATGGTGTGAACTTTATTACTTGATGTTATTCCTTGTATGCATTTGTTGTTGTTTGTTCAAGGATTCTCTCTTACAAGAGGTGTAAGTCCTTGACTACAACCTCTTTTGCACTTGGTAAAATACATCCATAATGAATTCACTCTCCTAATCGGGTTAAAAAGAGCGTCATCCTTCATTAAGAATCACTTTCACCTCGCAAAAGAAGGAAGTATTGCATTTTTATTCTCTTCTTTGTCTTATTCTAGAAGATGTTATATTTGTCCTCTCGGGGATAGGTGTCTTTTTGTACAAAGATCTCTTCTCCTCTAAGGATCTCCTTTACACATATTACAAGATATCCCTTTTCAACTATCTTATCCTTGCTTAAAGAGTGCAAAACTCTCTTGCTTGGATCTATGACATTGTTGCATTTTTTGGGTATCTTCTTTTGTGATGAAGGTAGGTATCCTTGTTCTACTTTACTTATGACATAAACATTACACTTTTTGAGCAATGGGTCATTCTCAGAACCAGAGCATAGACTCTTAGAGCGAGATGCCTCCATTTTTCTTTTATGCAAGGTGATTATTCTCGGAACCAGAGCACGGACTCTTAGAGCGAGATGTCACGCTTTTGTACTATACATATACAAGTTGTAGCATACTCGGGCATAGACTCCTATGAGGTGCTCCTAACCTCCCTTACACACACATGCACGAGGTTGAGTGGAACTAGCGGCATAAGGCTAGACTTTCTCACTCTCCTCCCTTACATGGATCACCTAGACAGACTCTAGGGGCTACTTTTCCATGTCCTTTTCCCATGGATCACCTAGACAAGATCTAGGGGCGAGAAGTCCATGTTTTCTCTCTCACTATTCTTCTCATGGATCACCAATGTGTGTATTCATGCTTTTTTCCTTTCTTTTCTTCTCTTGGCATTTTGTTTCCATTTACATCCTTCATCTTGTGTTAGAGAACTCTCAAATCCTCACACTCTTTGTTGTGTTGGAATTGAGATTTAGTCCTCTTTCTTACCAAATGATTCTCCATTAGTTTTTGATCTCATATCAAATCTTCTTGTGAGCATTTGTCATCAATATTCTTTAACAATTCGAAGTGGTAAACATGATACCCTGTTTCAACTCACTAAAATTAGCAAGCCGAAACAGGGGGGGGCATATAGCTACCCTCGAATTTTCATCACCTTCCTTAGTAAGCATTAGGTGATTTTGTGATCTAACGTGTGTTTTGTAGGGTGCAGTTCCTAACTGTGTACTGCAGATACCGCTGGGGGCTTCGTGCGACAGAATTATGGATATATCCTTTTTCAAATAATGTTTACTTTTCTGTACTTTAGCTTGCATATGCACGTAGTGTTCATATGACCGCTAAAGTGGGGGCTAAATGTAGCGTCGTAAATTGTACGCACTTGCTAGGGTGGTACAATTTCACACCTAGTTTAGCACCCGCCTTGGCACATTTTGCATTTTGCATTACATTTCCCCTTTAGCACTTAATTAATTAAATTAATTAGGTCTAAGGTTCTATTTTATCATCTCCCATATCATAAAGTTGGGCCCTTTCATTAAAGTGTGCCCTTTTCATTTTATTCCTCCTATACATCATTTAATCAAAAACCCTAATTAGGTCCTATTTTGAACTTGGGGGCTTGATTTCGGGGGTCAAAACATCTCGAAATCACCTGTAACTTTGGGATTCTCTCTAAAATCATCATATCCGACAGTCCTGAAAATTTGGTGAAAAGTTGTCAAGACCATGGCGCCCAGAGTGCAACATGGTCCCGGACATTTTTCCCAAAATTTTAGGAGCGCGATCCAATCATAAAATAAAGCTTAACCCCAAGAAATTGACGGGAGATTCAATCTCTAGGTCGGCCTAAAGTTGGAATTAAGACCTAGGGTTTCATATATAAGAGCTCTCTTTCTTCATTTGAAGGGATCCAAATTTTGGCTTTGAAGGAGCTTCTATGCAGTGAAAGAGCAGATCTTTGAAGACTTCAATAACATTCAACATCCATCCATCAAGCATTCATCAATTTCATTCATTTAGGGCTTGGGAGACATTGAAGAACAATAGGAGATTACCGAATAAAGATTGGCTTGTACTCCTCCCTTAAGGGTTGGGTATGATTTCATGTTGTTTTCATGTCTTTGTATAAGCTTCAATATATCCTTTATTCATGCTTTAGATCACTTTGCATCTTGATTTAGAGCATTTAAATTATCATTTACAAGCAATTAGGGTTTACTTTCTAGGTTGCTCTAGTTTGCTTTCTTGCATTTAAGGACCTTGCACACACACTAGGTCTGCACACACAATACATTTTACAATACAACTTGGCTATTCGTGGAGGTGGAAATCACCGAAGTGGGGGTTTGACTAAGGCAAAACCCTATATAGCCACCCATACCCTTTTCAGATATAAGTGCAGGTTTCGGGACTCGGACGATGCCGCAGGTTATAGATCCGGAAGAAGCAGACGGAGACCAAACAACACACCAAATCTCAAAGCAAAAGACCAGGACAGGGGCATGGGGTGCCCTGGTCCTGCTAGGACAGGGGCGCTGAGTGCCCTGGTCCTCCTGACAGACAACATTTTCAGCATTTTTGACAGCTTTTCCAGAGTGCAAAACAACAGTTTCCGGAGTAGTTTCAGGGGCAGAATCAGGACAGTGGCGCCGGCGCCCCCGTCCTGAACATTTTCAGTCAGATTTTAACTCCGGGTACGCGTTTACATTCTTGTCTTGTCCTTGTGTTTACAACTTTCCATTGTTTAAGTTCAATTCTGCAATCTTGTCATTAGTTCATACTTGCACTTTGGGGTTAGGGATTGAACTTGCATCATTTCATCTTTCAATTGCAACAAAGGAATAGAAATCCTAATAGGTAGCCCGTGGCTCTCTCTTCCACAAGAAGAAGTAGCCAATTGTGTGATACCTCTAGGCTCTTTCGTATTCCACAAGTGTGTGGTTGAAAGTGAGATTAGGGCATGTTTGCTTAGTGTCACTTTTTCTCCCACACAGCTAATCCAACCTATGAATCTATAATGCACAGTGCAAACCTTCAGCCTGTAAATTTGTATTCTCAAATTCTCCCAACTTTTAACATTTTTATATTTCTCTATTTCTAATTACTAGGTTTTGAGCATTGTTATTATCTATATTTAATTTGTCATGGCTTGAATTAATATTTAACTTTGAACTCTATTTTTTGAATAGGAGACATGTAGCAGTTGTTAAATTGCTAAATTGCTAATATGATATGTGATGGCTATTTAAATTTGTGCTGAGTTTGTGATACTGATGACAGTCAGGATGATACATTCAATATTCAGTGCCTTAGTAATTGATTTTGATGTTGATTCTTCACATGTTGTAAATTGACCTGAAGTTGTTGTTGCTCCCTTGTTTGTATAAAAGGGAATTTAGGGTCATTTGCAAAGGGTTCTGAAACATTGTATTGACTTTTGCATGAAGAATCACATAGAGTGGTGTATTGAATGAATTGTATTATATGGCTATATTTTGAAAGAATTAATGAAAATCTAAGTTCTCAACATGTCTAAATAAACATCTCTGTATCAATAAACACATTATGGTCTTTTATTATGCTATTTTAAATCTAGAGATAGAAAGTTGAAAAATACAATTACAAATCAATATTAAATTCTAATTGCAAAAAGTTGATGGACTCATAAAATATCATCAAGTTATCAACAATAATTATACACTTTTATAATATGAATGATGAGATACAATAATAAGATTAATAAATACCAATCTCTTACAGTTGCCATTCATCCTCATCAAATTCAAAGCTTTCTTGATTCTTTTCTATGTTTTCTTCACTCTTGACTCTGCATAACTTTGTTGAACTGCATCTCAATGCTACCAGTAGGTCTAGTACATGAGTTAATAGTTCCACTGGAACTTTGGTTTGAAGTGTTTCCCAAACCTCTTCTTTCATATTTGGACCTCCAGATTTTTAGTGCCGTATCGTAAGGAAAAGTGTGGACATCATACCTAGATGTATAGAGCCTCAAGCAATTTTCCAAATTTTTGTCTAGTTTGTTTCTTAGCTTTGATTTTAGGAACCCCAAAGCACTAAAAAACTCTCCATCTTCCACCGAACCCAATTTCATGGTAAGACATAAATCAACAAGCTTCAAATATTTTGGTATTGAATCATGCAACACTATGTTCTTAGCTATATATTTTCAAAGCCTTGTTATTGATCCTTGTTCGCGGGGCTTCTCCATTTTGCCATATTGTTCCCTCATAGTGTATGCAAAATGAGATGATTTCTCTCTAAGATGAGTTTTGTCTATTATTCCATTTATAGTTACTCCATTCAATTCTTTGGATATGCAAAATTGTTTTATCAAAGTCAGTAGCTTACTTAAAAAATCAACTGCACTGTTGAGGCTCCAATATTGAGGAAACACTATAGACATGGCTTCGAGTAGGTTGCCAGGAGGGAATCTGCTTCTAATCTGTGAGGAAAGATCATAGGTAGTTTTCTTCATAGAAGTAGTTACAGACTCAACAATCTTGTCTAAATCTTCCCTTGTACCTCTTGCTAGTTGCTTCTTGGGGTGCTTTCTTGGATCCTCGGGGTCGACCATGGCATATAAGTGCATAGGTATCTCAACTCCCCATACATTGGCACATACCTCCCCGTTTGCACCAATTTGTAAAAAGGTTACTAGGATTGTTACAATATATGAGTGTCCGCCACTTAACAAATTTTTCATCAGATAGTGTTAGTTGATTTCAATAGAGATTGTCAAGGGCCATGAATGTCAACTTACGAAGCGTAACATATTTTGCAATTTACAGAGCTCTTTTTTGGGCAACCTTCATAATATTCCTCATTTCCTCTATCATGGGCAACATAGATGCTAAAGTTAAGAGTGTCTCTAGATTACTTAACCTTCAAAGAAGGTTGGGAAATTTTGGTTGCTCTGATTTGTCACGAGTTGTGTGAAATAGTCCAATCAAGGATGGATATTCTGAAAAAACTTGATGCATTGGACCATCCAAAGAGATCCATCTGGTATCATTATCCTTGAAAATCTTGTTCCCATCAGTTAGTCCATCAACAAAGTGTTGAAATTCCATAAATCGCTTGGGACTTTGATAGAAGTGTGAGTAGAGCTCTCTAATTAAAATTTTAATTTTTTTTGCTGAAGCATACTTGCTCACAATTCCAAAATCTAGATTCATTCTATGAGCCATGTAGTGAATTGCAATAATGTACGACACAAAAGAAGTTTCTATCTTTGTGAAAAGACCATTCCTGTGACCTTGCATTACTGAAGCTCCATCTGCTCCAACACACACCAATTTTTTGGCAACCGTCATGTCATCCATACCTTCATATTCAATTAAACATCCCTTTATTAGTTGAAATAAATTTTCCGCTATCGCACTATCCTTCATTTTAGCAACATATAGTAGATGAGGTTGGCGGGCATGATTCTGTATAGTATAAGCATGCATGCATACCCATGAAGTATTGTCTACTGCCGTAACTTTGTCTAAAGAAAATACAATAAAATTTGACTCTTATTTTTTCCTTTACGTCTTCTTTTTGAACCTCACCAAGACAACTTGCCCATTCCCATCCACTGGTTATTGACCAGTGACTATTAAGATAGTTAGGAACTTTCAAAAAGTGTAATAAACCACTAATTGATGGGAAATTTGTCATAGCACGCCCTCTACTCAAAATATAAAAAAACAACACTTAACTGAATAACTTTTCCTAGTTGTTCTATTTGCATTGCTTTTCCAAAACTAGCTTTAATAGAACCTTTAACTTTAGCAGGCTTCATCTGTATTTTCTCATGAAAATGATACTCTTCGACATTCCTCACATGCTTACATTCCTCCTTTGTTTTCCATCTTATCACCGATTTTTCAACTTCGTCTATCATTTGTTTTTCATAAACTTTACCCATATGCTTCTCTATGGTGTCAAATTTTAGCTGTAACCTAATTTCCTTGTTATGTTTCCAAGTAAAAATCTTACACCTATATTATATTGGAGGCTCGCCTTCAATTGGATTCTCTACTAGTTCAATGAATGGATACTTTGATGCCCAATTAATTTGAAAATTCCTCACTGACATATCCCACTCCTAATCCTTTTTTGATCTGACTTTTCTTTTCCCCTTCCATGCATTATCATCTATGACATTATCACCGAAGTCGATTATATCATTTTGGCTAACTTGGGTATCTACCAGATAATCTTCTTCAAGATCATCTTGATCTGAGATATCAGGTTCACTACTGTCTTCAACATGCAGTGTAGGTTGTGAATTTTGTACTTGTACTTGTGATGATGTACCTTCTTGATTTTCACCACAATCTTTTCTAAAGCCAAAGTATGAAGACAACATTCTACGTTTTGTTGGCCTCTCATGGCCTTCCCCACATTCAGGTTTCCTACCCTTCTTCCTGTTCAACATCTCCAGTGAAATAAAGGGTGCAAGAAAAATATCAATTTGTTGAAGAAGCAATAATAGACTATAAATTATAATATATGTTTCATTGGCCCTATGACCTACAATCTAGATGTTCGAGGTCTGTATCTCCCAGCTAACCAATTGGTACTAACGGGTCCCCATTGAATAAGAATGATATATATGTTTAGAATAATATTATAACACTTCAAAACTATGATCATTCACCTTTAGGTCACTAGCAATCGCCAATGCAGTCAACACTCAACAACAATGATTTTCCTTGGTCTGAAACTTCACTATTGATATGAATTTAGAGCCTAGAACCCACCAGATTATGTAGAGATAGATCTGATCTTTGAATGTATTTATACCAATCCTTATATGGTGAATTCCACGGGAATTTTATATGGTATACAAATATTTGGTGAATCCCGCTTAACTATAACACGACTTATGTAATTTTCAAGGTGATTATGGGTCGTCTAAATAATTGGCAAATACAATATGGTTGGCGAAAATGGGGGTGAATGGAGACACGTGTCAGCAAAATGCTGGGAAGATTGGGTCCTCCTGGCTAACAAATCTTCATTTGCCTATAGGCGAATTATGGCCGTCTATTAAGGCAACCTCAGAAAGTGTAGGCAAAAAAATTGAACATTTAATTACATAAAACATATGGTGATCGGGCCGTGAATTTGACAGAAATTGATAATGTTCTGACGACATGGCCACCCCTAATCGGTATAAAATATTTGCCATTTCCTAGGTCACTGACATGAAAAAATTGCCATTGGCAAATATTCACCACTAAAGTAATCTCTGGTCCGGATGACCCTGCCCCATTCCGGTAATATCACTGGTATATGCATTGGCAAATGAAGTATGAAAAAGGAAGTGTGTAGAGATCTTGCAGAGGCCGATGTGAATGTCTTGTTTATAATGGATAATGTGTTGGGGGCTTGGTTGACACACCATTTCATGTTTGTATCCTCCAGTATATATATATATATATATATATATATATATATATATATATATATATATATATATATATATATATATATATATATATATATATATATATATATATATATATATATATATATATATATATATATATATATAGTAGGGTGTACGTGGTAGAGAGAGTATGTGTGAAAAAGAGATTAAGAAAGTATATGAGGTGTGTATGAAGAAGGTAGCAGAAAAGAAAAATGTGTAGTGTGAGTTGTGGATAGCGAAGGTAGATAATGTTGCAGTAGTTCTTCACCAGACCTATTGTAGAACAATTATGCAAAGATCTTTAACCAGATCTACTATAGGGTTTGTGAATTGTGATATGAGCTTAATATTAGAACTGATCTCATGCATTTGGAGATGAAATCCTTTTCAGTTCAACCTTTTCAATTGTAGTGATAATTCTGGCAGTCAGCAATCCGACAGTGAGTCATTTTTGTAATCTAGCAGTGAGCCACTTCTTTATAAACTCCATATAACTAGTTATATTCTCCTAAGAGTTAACACTCTCCATGGTTTTTCCCATTTGGGTTTTCCACATTTGAAATCTGGTATTTCTCTTGTGGTTGTGTTCTTCATGATTATTCTACTTTTGCAGTTTTATATCTGTTAAGTATGATAGATAAAGTTTGATATTTGTAGGGAAGATTAAAGTATTGCTAAAAGTTTATTTTTATATATATTTACGGGAATAATGATTCACCCCCCTCTTAGTATTCCAATCCTTTCAACCTAGTCAACAATTGGTATTAGAGCTTTGGTCCCTTTCTTGAAAGCTTGACCGCTTGAGGGAGATCCATGTTGGCTGAATCATGGAGCCTATATACATGACCAGAGATTTTCATCTGGATGAAAATTTGAAGACAACCCTTGGAGATTTGGAAAGTGTTGATTCAAAGAATTAAAATTGAAAGAGAATGTGAAGATAGAAAATGAATGTATGCAAAAGATAAGAGGAAATCCATAAATTCAAACTGAGGCATAAGGAGGTTAACAATTAGTTGAAGCAGACAAATGAGACTATTAAAGATTTGATGCAGAAGATTGAGGGAAAAGACAAGACAAAGAAATCCCTAATAGAAATAATCAAGCATAAGTTTGACGAATGTGAATAGCTAGAGCAAGAGGTGAAGAATCTGAAGGAAGAAAATAAAATCCTTGACAGTAGTAACCTCCTGGAAGATTTGATCAACATGCAACAAGTTAACTTGGATAAGACCAAACTTGGCTTTCAACCCGTTATGTGTTTAGATCAAAATGACAAAAAGGAAAATAAAGAAGTCAAAGCTAAAGTGGAGAATAAGTCAAAAGATGAGAGAAAATCTAGGAATTAGAATTATAATGTAAGAAGACCACCATTTCGATAGCCTAATGCAAAAAGGTACCCATCTTTTAATGTCTATTATTTTTAATGCAATAAATTTGGACATAATCTAGTAAGCTGCAAAAGAGTTCAATGCTATAGTTGCAAGAGTTTGGTCATAAAGAAAATCATTGTAGAAACCATGGTATGAGTTAGAATCATAATCCGGTTGAAGTGAATAGGAAGAGTGACAACTTTCATGGATACTATTATACTTGCAATAACTATGGACATAAGGCTAATCAGTGTAGACATAGATCACATCCGGTAAGATCAGAAAGGAAGACATTAATTATTTCAAATGAGAATAGTCCCGACTTTATGCTAATCAATGTAGAAATGGAAATATAGAGAAATTTTCTAAGAAAAGTGTAGTGAAGAATGGTGAATTAAAGAAGAAAGAAAATTTGGTCTGGAGAAAGAAGAGTGAGAACAAAGGAAGTGAGCCTGATGTACCAAAATCTAGTGCATGCACCTCTTCCTCTGGTAACTAAGTATAGTTCTTTGCGTCGGGGAAATTCCCTTTTGAAAGAAAAATCTTTTGTCTTCCCCATTTGATTGGATCATGTTGTTGATCCGCCATGACTATTCTTTAGGTGTTTTAAAGGCTATTTGGTAATCGAAGGTATTTTGTTGACATAGTCAATAAAATAGTTCTTGGCAGAAAAAACCTAAGGGAAGTGTTTTTAGCAAGATACGTATCGACTTTTTGAATTCATTTTTTCATTATCAGTTATTCGTATTGGGAATGGTAGAGAAGTAGCAAAACAAGAGAACAATATGAGAAATCATGAAAGGAAAAATGATCATCGAAGAATCTAGCAATGAATAATTTCAAGCTTTGGATAAGGTGTTCCTAGATGAATTCAACCTGGAGAAATCAGAGATGTTGAAGCTGGTTTGATTGATGTTGAGTTGCAAAAAGCCAAAGGATTGGAAAGAAAATATTTGAATCTTTGGACAAAATTTCCTTGGTTTGATAATGTGGAGGTTATCAAGATGATCCTTAGCTGTGTACAGGATGACAAAATTATGTTAGATAAACCCTACCCCATCTCGAAGGAGGTTATCTCTATGATCACTGGTTTGTGCAACAATGAAGAAGTTCTGGCAAAGAAATTAATATTGAACGAAGAAGTGGAAGCCCTAATTGGTGTAAAGGGTGATTAGCGAGCATTGAAAATTTACACTATCATCAACCATGTGGTGAGGTATGTAGCCTACAATATTTCTTAATTAAATTTATTTTAAGAATAGGGAAGGTACCACCTCAGCAATTGCAGTATATATGGCACATATGCTTGCAATGGAAAAAAAATCATATGACTTTTGTGAATTTTTGAGAGCATTGTTGTTAGAGAATGTTAAGATGACAAAATAAAGGAATTATCCTTTCTAGTTTGGGTCATTGCTTGTGAGTTTGGCTATGTATTGTTTGGGATCCCTTCTGACAAAAGATAATTTTATATGGGAGTCTGGTGTTCTGATTGCAAGACAAATATTTAGATATTTGAACAGTCTGAATAATAAAGAGGAAGTCTGTGATACTTATTTTGAAACCTTTTCTAGACACGTGGAGTGTTGGCCCAATATCTTTTGTTTTCCATTCTTGAGGTTCTTCCTTCGGAAAGAAGAAAAGAAGATAGTCCATTCCTATCAGTATTTCAAAGTCAAAGAAAAGAAAGGTAGAGGATATTGTAGTGATTGAAGATCTAGAGTCGATTGTAGCTAGAGGAGATTCGACAGTTGTAGAGCAAGAAGCTGGAGAATCAGATGATGAATCTAATTTGCTAAATTAGTGGACAACATGGATGGAATCAAGAAAATTAGTGTGATGTGGCTGACTTTAGTTGAGTCAGATGGAATTGAAAGCATTTTTTTGAATCATTTGATTCAAAATAACATGAGCATTGAGAATATCAATAATTTACTTTTGGAATCCTTGAATGAGATTCTAAAGGAGAAAATCTCTGAGCAGTTTGTTGAGGGTATAATATCTGAAGGAAAAGGTTTGGATATGTAGAATTTGCTGAATGAATGTGTTGATGTGCAAAAGATCTTATCAACATGTATTAAGGAATTGAGGAACTGTATCCACAGTGCTAGTAGAGTCTACAGGTATTGTATCTCTTGGTCGGTAGCTGCAGTGAAGCACAAAAGAAAAATTGATGCTATTGAAAATGAGCTGACAAGTTTAGGCAAATCTTTTGATTTTTTGGATGATAAGGATGGCCAGCAAAGAAAAGAATTAACTTTCTTCAAGATGAACTCTTATTCTTGTAAAGATAGAAAGAAGACTTTATAAACATGTTTTGGAAGGTGAAGCAAACTGTTGAGTCTAAACTAGAGCATTTTTAACACTTGGAAGTGCAATTGACCATGAGAAAAATCCATTTGCTCCGAACAATTTTTCTCATGCAGTTGATCTATTGGTGGAATGCAGAAGCCTTTCAGTTAGCATTAAATTGGCCATAAATTCTTGGGAAGTTCTTTTTCTCAATCTAAAGGAGAAATACAAGCTTATCTTTCTAAAGAAGAGTAGCTAAGGGTTCTTTTGTGGTATTCAGTTTCCAACATTTTTGTAGTTATATATATTATGCCTTTTTATTCCTTCTTTTTTTTATCAAAGGCATCCATTGTCCTTGATGTGAAAAGGGGGAGAAAGGAATGTGGTTTCCTAGATTTGAGGAGTTGCATAAGAAAGGGGGAGTTGTGTCATAGGAAGATATGTTTTGGATATGTTTGCCATCAATGACAAAGGGGGAGATTGTTAGACTTGTGTGAATATTATTGGCGTTGATGTGAAACTACCTATCTGGTTTGGACCATATAGTATATGCAATTTTGTGTTATCCATATTGGTCTGAATATTATATGCAGTTAGTATGTTTAGTTATTTGTTATGGACAAATGTTATGATGTAGTCAGATGGAGGTGATAGGATGAGGTAATCTCTGGAAGATCTTCGTTCTAGAATTTTGAGTTCTCATTAGTCCCGATATCAGTTACGAGTTCCCGTATTAGCTCTTTTGGTCATGACATTAGTATCTCTTCATTTTTAATTTTGAAATGTTCTTGGTATGTGTGGAGTCTATATCTTTGGAAGATTGGAGATGTTATGCTTAATTTTGTAATTATGGGTCAGTATCTTTGGGTCTGGATGACCCTGCCCCAGAATATGGGTCAGTATCTTTGGGTCTGGATGACCCTGCCCCATTCTGGTAATATTGGTATATGAATTGGAAAATGAAGTATGAAAAAGGAAGTGTATAGAGATCTTGCAGAGGCCGACGTGAGTGTCTTGTTTATGATGGATAGTGTGTTGGGCTTGGCCGACACACTATTTAGTGTTTGTATCCTCCGATATATATATATATATATATATATATATATATATATATATATATATATATATATATATATATATATATATATATATATATATATATATATATATATATATATATATATGATCTGAGCTTAATCTTATAATTGATCCCATGCATTTGGAGATACAATCCTTTACTGTTCAACCTTTTCTGTTGCAATAAGCATTTCGATAGTGAGTTGTTCTTTTGTATCTTTGCAATGAGTAGTTCGACAGTGAGCCATTTTTGTAGTCTAGAAGTGAGCCACTCCTTTGTAAACACCATATAACTAGTTATATTCTCGTGTTAAAACTCTCCATGGTTTTTCCCATTTGGATTTTCCACGTATAAAATCTGGTGTTTCTTTTGTGGTTGTGCTCTTCACGATTATTCTACTTTTGCAGTTTTATATCTGTTAAGTATGATAGATGAAGTTTGATATTTTTGTGGAAGATTAAATTATTTCTTAAAGTTTCTTTTTATATATACCTACAGAAATACTGATTCACTCCCCCTCTTAGTATTATGATCCTTTCAACCTAGTCAACATAGGAGACAAAGGAGCAATTCAAACGACTCTTTATGATTGGAGAAGATCAAAATGTGAAGGCTCTAGAGATGATTCTAGAGGCGAGCCCAGGGGAGGGCCATCAACATGATGGGGAAGTTTTTAGAGCCTTTTTGTACCCCATCATGCAAAAAATGGGCTCAACAAATATAGGCTCCCAAGTGGGAAATGACTTTGTCGTAAAAGCCTTCTAGCCCAAAGTGGCAGACCAGATTTATGGTATCAAAGTGGGTAATTTAAGCCTGCCTCTCTCTTCCTTCTTTGGATCTGAGATAGAGAAGGTTGGGGACTCAAAGGACATGCCTTTGGAGGGGTATAATGGGAAGGATCTCATCCCAATATAATATATATAGAGGGAGTTTCAAAAGAGCGTAAGAAGGAATAATTTCAGGAAGTTGTTTAAGCTAATTTTTTTAGATAAATCACCATTTTCAAGAAATGTGGCGAGGATAATTCTTCTCTTATGTAAGGGGATTGGGTATTTTTGTAGAAATTTTGTTTGAAGGGTCAAGGAGGGGCTGATTGATAGAGAAGTGCTTGTAGGTGTTGAGGTTTTTGGAGGTTTCCTTGAAGTTTATGTTGGATATCTATATAAGTTACTTTGCCTTCCATATTAATATAGGGATCTACCCCCATTATAGGTAGAACTTACCAAAAAAAAAGTACATAAATTTTGATTAATTAAATAATAAAAAAATTATTTAATTAATTTAAAAAAATGATTAAGAATGAAAGAATAATTAATTTATGGTGAAAGGAATGAATATTAATTTAGAAGAATAAAATTAGATTAATTAAATAATTAAAAAATATTTAATTAATATAGAAGAATAATTAGCAATGTTAGTAGCGGGACAATTTTAAGTGTCTAGAACAATATTTCTTCTCTCTAATGTCTTTTCCTACATAGACTTGTGAAACTTGTCAACAAAAAATATCTTTATTTGTTTGCTATTATTAGGACAAGCATTTAAGTGAATGTGTCATGTACTCATCCACTTATAGTTTTTTTCCTTCCATGACTACTTTCTTTTGTTCAAGATATCTTGAAAGACAACATTAGATTAGTGTTTTGTTTCTATCTACTCAATTTCTTTAGGTATCCTAATAAAACAATCATAACAATGGCTTCAATAGGAATTATATCTATTTTAGTTAGAAGAATCAAATAGGGAACTAAATTTTTTAAATTGAACTTGATTGTTATCGTGCACTTCTGGAGTCTCTCTATTTGCATCTATTGGGTGTCTATAACATTACTAGCACATATTTCATGCGCATAAAGCACCCTCATAATTATTAATAGCCACAATAAAGTCTCAATAATTTTTCAATCTTATTACTCTACATCACCTCTACATCTTTGCAACTATTTGGAGGGTAAAAAATGGTTCTCTACCCTCCCAAAGTTCTCTTTCTTCTACATGTTTCCCAACTAATCTTGTTGTTGAAGTCGGTCCTATTGTCCTTGTTTTAGTTTTTAGTGAAAATAGGATAACCCCTACAAAATTTTCAAAAAAATCATCCTCTTTTCTCTTAAGGAAAGTAATGAGGCATTTTTTTCATCTCATTTGTCCTTGAATATTAAGTATTTGATCTTGAAATTCCATCCTTTGGATAAAAAATTCAAATTTTAACTTAAAAATTTAAGTTCCCTATTTTGGTGTCAAGTTGGGTTTTAAACATGATCTTGCACCATTTTCGGTTGTTAAGTGTCAAGGCAGGTTTTAACCCTAACTTTTCACCATGGTAACCAATTATGGTGTCAATCGGACTTATAAGCCCGTTACATCATTTTTGACATTATAGTGTAAATTGGACCTATAAGTTCGATTGACACCATAATGAAGCATGACTTCTCATTTATTATTTTTAGAGTTTGATTTATATCGAGTTTCTTTTCCCCTTTTATTTATTGATTTGTGCCCTGATTTTCCTCATTATTTCCATCAGGATTCAATGGGCACCAAATTGCTTTCCAAATACTAGATTTTACAAATCAGTGGTATGTATTATTTTTGCCCTTTACTTTTATTTTGTTTCAGGCTTTATCTCTACTATTTTAACATTGACCATATACATTGAATTTATACTTCAATGAATATGGTTAACATTAAATCTTAATGGTTTCTATCAATTTTGAAAAACCCTAGT
The DNA here is from genome assembly GCF_030272615.1 of Cryptomeria japonica. Classification (NCBI taxonomy): domain Eukaryota; kingdom Viridiplantae; phylum Streptophyta; class Pinopsida; order Cupressales; family Cupressaceae; genus Cryptomeria; species Cryptomeria japonica. The sequence goes on from NC_081408.1 coordinate 463,002,668, forward strand.
TTTAGGTATGAGTCAAGATGAGAATGCAACTCACACCATTGATTCATCTAGGATGAGTAAGGTTTTCATCCCGATTCATCTCTTTATTTTCTTTTGATTCAAGCTTTCCGATGTGTTGCATGGTTGTGGTCCCATCATACACCAGAGCCTTGCTTTGTAGTATGTGGCGGGGACACAGTTTCGCCACCCCTTTTGTCCCACCATGTTCTTTGATTTATGGTGGTGATCGAGTTTGCAACCCCGATCCCACCATATTCTTGGAGTATTTGGTGTGATTAGGGTTACAACCCCGTGTTGGCAATTGACACTCATTGGATTCATATGTTGTCATTGATGGAAACATGGTTACTTGGCAACAAGATTCATAAGGAATCTTACACCGGCATACACCAGCACTAGGAGGCATTCACTGACATTGGAGAATCCAGGGTTACATCGACATCGACATCCAACACTTTAGTGAAGCCGACATCAGGCTTGGGCCCTTAGAAGTTTTATTTGTAAAATCATTTTATAATTATTGTATAAAGCCGACATTGTATATCTTTTTTAATACATTGCAAGCCGACATAATGCTTATTGTTTGTAAGGGTATATAGGTCAGTTTGCTAGGTCATTTTGAACATGGTGACATAGGAGAATATAGAAAAACTATATAATGTGAAGTATATGTATGTAGATCATTTGTATGCGAATGTTATATCATGCAATAATCTGTAGATAGTTTGGAAAACATTCTTGGAGGAGAAGAGATACCGGTAGAAGTGTTCAGGGTTTATGAACCGATACATAGCATAACTATAACTGGAACTCTTTTTGGCATAACAGATGCATTTTGTGAGTTCATTATTACTGTTTCATTTCAGCAGAAGCTTGTAGTCAGTGAGACTCTTTTTGTGACGAGCAGTGTGCCTTCCTGCATGTGCAGGCCCCCATTTTATGTAATATCCTTTCATATGGCCAATGAACTGATATTGTGGGTCACAAATCCCACTGTGGTTTTTCCTCTTTGAGGTTTTCCACATATAAATTCTATGTGTTATGGTGTTCACTTATGTGGATGGTTTATTTGCTTCAAGTTATATGTTTCTTCATTTACCGGTTTATATGTGTATGTTATAAAAGGGTAAAGTCATATCTTACTGGAAAAATAGTGATTCACCGCCCCTCTCAGTGTTCTTGGATCCTAACAATTGGTATCAAATCCTAGTTCCTCAGAAGAATTTTAACAGCTTGAGGAAGATCCTGAAACTGGAATCATTGAACATGGCTATGGAGAAACAACTTGAGATGGCTCTTGAGGATTATGATGCTGAAAGGATGAAGAATTTAAAATTGCAAGATGAATTGAATTTTGTTAATGAATACATCCTTGTCCTACAAGAAAGGTTATCATCAACTCAAGCCAAGAGAAAGGAACTTCTGCAAAACCCGGATGATGAGGAGAAAAATGCACTTAAGGAACAATGTCGGAAACTAAGTCAAGCAAATATGCTCATGAAGAATGAAATGCAAGACCTGAATATGAGGTTATCAAAATATATTGAGGACAAAAAGAAGAAGGAAGATAATCTTGTTATATCTCTGAAGAACAAATTTGATGAATGTGGTAGATTGAATCATGAGAATAATCTACTGAGAACTGATTTGGCACACTCCCGGAACAATGAATAAGAGCTTGAAAGACAAATAATTATTCTGGGAGATGATCTAACTACTGCAATTGAGTATAAAGAAAAAATCAGGATTAGTGCTACACAGATGGATAACTTATTGAAAAGACAAAGGCAGAATGATGATTCTAGAGGACTTGGATTTTTACAAGGTGAAAGCTCCGGTACTACAAATGAAGATTAGAAAACCGGTGTGCAGAACCCATCAGACTAGAGGAAACCGGTAAGGCAATCTAATGCTTATAAATTCAATGGTAGATGCTTTGTTTGTAATAAATTTGGGCATATGGCTAAACAGTGTAGAAATAGAGCAAATCAAAACTACAATTCTATTCCTGGTCAATGCACAAATTGCAAGAAATATGGTCATAGATTAGAAGATTGTAGAATGAATGTCAAATGTCATGCATGTGGAAAGTTTGGTCATTTAGCTAATCAATGTAGGTCAAGAAATGACATCGAATATGTTAAAGCAATTCAAAAGAATAATGTTACATGCAACAAAATAGGTCATATTGCCAAGTACTACAGAAGCAAGACTCAACTGGTTAGCAATGATAAAGCAAATGAGAAAGGAAAGCAGAAGGTAGATGAAATTCAACAAGAGCACACCAAGAGATGGGTTAGAAAGTCTGAAGAACCAAGTGGAGATGGATCTACACTTGTAACTCCACCAGTAGAATAGAGCATTCCTGCACTGACAAGAAATTCCACCGGTAATTGAGGCATATGCCTTAGGGGTTGGCAAATATATTGTAAAACTTGCATATTCCCTGGAGGAGATCTGAAAGAGATTTGGAAGAGATCTAGAGAGTTTTTTTAATCATTGATGAAGGTTTACTCGATATAAGACTGTGAAACTGACATGCTGTAGGGTACATCGCGAAACATTTATGACAGTGAAGGATTAGGGTTTACTTGCTGATAAAAGGAGAAAGTCAATTTATTTTGACTTACCCAACATTCAAGCAATCTAGAGCAAAGAAAAGGCAAATTTTAGGTGATTAAGAGCGAGCAAAAGTAACAATCATCAGAGAAGCAATCAAAATCTTAACACCGACGATCATGTTTTAGGTATTTCTTCAAAATGGCATCCAAATCATCTACTTCTACTTTCATTGCAAATACCACCATTGTTGAAGTTAAGGATAGGTTGAGACCCATTTTCAAGGAAGTTCCCTAGATAGCTAAGAAAGAAGACTCTACAGACACATTCTCTAGGGTTCCTGATGGCGTGATGTATGTTGAAGATGTAAGGGCATATATTCACTACACCTTGGAGGATCTAGGTATAGAAGAGATTAAGGGCATGTATCGATCTGTGATACTGGGAGACTCAGAACAATCAAGCCATAATATAAGATCATCTAGGATCTAGGGTTAATCGATATTCTGCACATACTAGAATTCAAAGATGACGTGATGATATATGTTCTAAGCAGGGTTCACAATGAGTTCATCTGGCTAGATAGGCCCCACATGATCACAAAGGAAACAATTCAAGCAGTCACCGACTTACCCAAAGTCAGACAAGAACTTGACAAGAAGATTTCCACCATTGTGGTTGAAAAGCTCACCGACACAACCCATGATGAAAGATCTATGAGAATCAGCACCATCAAGGACTTAGATGTGAAATTTATCAGCATGATAATAGACTATAAGGTAACTCAATCTAGTCGATTGAACTCTGTTGGTAGTTCTGCTATCCATGTTGCTTATCAAATGTTAAAGAATAATGAGAAGTATGATTTATGTGAATGGTTGAGAAGTGAGTTAATGATAAATCTTGGAAAGATTAAGAGTGTTAGGAAATGAACTTTTAGGTTCGGAAATCTCATTGTTTGTTTAATGATTTACTTCATGAATGAGTTACCCGGTATAGGGAAAAAGCATTGGGCTCATGACATACTGTAGGTATGAAAATAAAGGAAGCAATCACCAGTCTTGGTACTGACAAGGATGAAAAGCTTTCGGGCTATTTGAAAATATTTCAGGAAAACATGAGACAGAGGGAAAAAATGTCAAAGCACATTGTGGAGAAGTACTCCACTTGTATCTATTTTATGGTGAAAACTAATGAAACTCTTATAGAGGCAGTAGAGCCTAGGATCATATGGATCACTGAGCTTGGATATGAAGTGGATGATAGCATTTTTGAACTCTATTTAAAAATGCTGCTTGAAGCTTCATTGGATGATAAGACATAACACTTTGGTACTACTGAAGAAAAGGCTCTTGAAGTCAAAATTGGTTTTGACAAGAAAAGAAGAGAGAAGAAAATAGACAAGATGTCTACATATATACAGGATGTAATTCATAAGATAGACACTCAACTGGGTTCTAGATCCAAACCGGCAAAGGAATTGGCAACAGTTAGTGCTCCTAAGGCAAAGAGGCTTGAAACTTTCATTTCTTCTGTCACTTCTAACTCTGATCCAGAGGACAATGAACCTCTAGCATTCAGAAGGGTACAAAGAAAGAAAGTTGACCAACCTCTAGTAGAGGAGAAGAAGGTGGAGCCAAGGAGGAAGCTTGTGAGAAAAGTAATAAAACCTATTCAGAAGAGGAAACCAGTCACATCCACCCCGACAACCCACAACAAGAAGAAGAAGAATGATGATGATACTAAATCTGGTAAAGCTACAATGACCTGTGCTGAATTGATTGATGAAAAAACCAAGGATGGAATTTTAAAAAATGTATCCATTTATTATGAAGATTTAGAGGATAATGAGCAGAATGAGATTGAAGAGGCAATTTTGTTACATATAGATATATATAAGAAAGCCTTAGTAGAAACTTTTAAGGAAATTCCTCTATCACTGTACAATAAATTATATGCTAGAAGAATTGATGCAATCAAGAGGGAAAGAGAAATTAAGGAAGTGGAACTTTTGGGCATGTGTGGATCAATAAACAACGAGGAAATGAAAAGATGCATAGATGTTGCTAACATAACAGTTTTTAGTAGCAAACCCCGACAAATTAGCCTAATGATGGGCAGGGTAAATGAGGTAGTAAATGAGACCAAAGATGGACCAAACTCTTCCAAAAGAATCTTGATTTTCTCACCTCCCAAGAAGAATTTGTAAAAGAAACAACTTCCACCATTCCGGACAGATCTAATTGGAAAGGTATTTTGGATAGTTCAACTCCAATTTTGAATAAATTGATAGTAACTATAAGTATACAGACACCACCGACAGTAAAGGAGAGTGTACAGTCAATACCGACATAAACAACCTTTAAACAAGACATTGCATAGGTTACTGACAATATTATGGATAATACTCCACCGACAATAATAGATACTGCACCAAGTGGCGAAGCTACCGGTGCTAAGGAGGATAAGGCAAAGGAAACTAAGACTATACTGATAGCTAATATTGATTCCCCGACAAAGGTTTTGGCAATTGACACTTCTCAAGTTGAGAAGAAATCAATCACTGAGATGAGTCCCACTGAGTCAATGATGATGGCTACTTAGAAACTAATAAAGGAGGGATCGACAGATAAAGGAATAATAGATCACTCAATCACAGTTTTGCACAGACTAATTCCTGATTGTAAGATTGAAAATGAAGAAAGCCCTTCCAACAAGCTTAAGGCATTAATTGGGAATATAGCTAACAAATTTCAATCTTTGCAGAAAATCTCAGACTGACATGCACTTGAGAGATTTACCATGGCTAAGAGAGCCACTTTTGATCAAATTATTGAAACAGAGAAAAATAAAATTGAAGGAAAATTGATTCTTATTGAGAATTGTTTAAAACAGTGTACAAATATCTATAGGGTCTATTGTAACATAGAAACTCTTACAACAAATGTAGATAGCATACTAAAGGAGTTACATGATATGGTTGCCAATATTGCAAACTCTTTTGATGGATTAACCTCACTAACAACATCTATTGATGGACAAATTTTGTCCTTGGAGAACCAAATTTTTTCTTTTGAAAAGGAAAGAGACAAGATCATTCGAAGAGAAAGAAGTCTTAGAGGATTGGTGAGTCCAAGATTGGATTCACTCGATTTACATAAGAGGGAATGCATGGATATGATTGCTAAGCCCACACCGATAGAAGTCAAGGAGAAGGAAACATTTGCACACTTACTGAGTGGACTTGTATCCATATCTGAAACCTTTAGAATTGGCTGGGATACATATTTACGGTTGCTGGACAAAGCTTACCCAGAAATTTTGAAATTGGTCAAGATTCGGTAAAGTAATCTGTATTTATTAATTCTTTCAATTATTTTACCGGTCTTTCGCATTGATGCTAAAGGGGGAGTGTATATAATGTGAAAAATATCAGACAAAAATATGGGAAGGATATCACGAAGGAGTGTATTGCTCAGGGGGAGCATACTTCAGGTTGAACCGGTAGGGAATCCATTTTTCCCATGAGTGTTGCCATCAATGCCAAAGGGGGAGATTGTTGGCAATTGACACTCATTGGATTCATATGTTGTCATTGATGGCGACATGGTTACTTGGAAAAAAGATTCATAAGGAAGCTTACACCGACATACACTGACAATAGGAGGCATTCACCGACATTCACCGGTAGACACCAACATTGGAGAATCCAGGGTTACACTAGCACCGACACAGACACCGACATCTGACACTTTAGTGAAGCTGACATCGGGCTTGGACCCGAAGAAAGTTTTATTTGTAAAATCATTTTGTAATTACTATATAAAGCCAACGCTGTATATATTTTGTAATACATTGCAAGCCAACTTAATGCTTATTGTTTGTAAGGGTATATAGGTCAGTCTGCTAGGTCATTTTAAACATGGTGACATAGGAGAATATAGTAGAACTGTAAAATGTGAAGTATATTTATGTAGATCATTTGTATGTGAATGTTATATCATGCAATGATCTATAGATAGTTTGGAAAGCATTCTTGGAGGAGAAATACCGCTAGAAGTGTTCAAGGTTTATGAACTGGTACAAAGTAAAACTATAACTAGAACTCTTTTTGGCATAGCAGATGCATTTTGTGAGTTCATTATTACTTTTTCAGTTCAGCAGAAGCTTGTAGTCAGTGAGACTCTTTTTGTGATGAGTAGTGTGCCTTTTTGCGATGAGCAGTGTGAACTGATATTGTGGGTCAGAAATCCCACCGTGGTTTTTCCTTTTTGAGGTTTTCCACATATAAATTCTGTGTGTTATGGTGTTCACTTATGTGGATGGTTTATTTGCTTCAAGCTATATGTTTCTTTATTTAATGGTTTATATGTGTATGTTATAAAAGGGTAAAATCATATCTTACCGACAAAACATTGATTCACCTCACTTTCTCAGTGTTCTTGGATCCCAACACCGCAAACGTCACCATTGTTTGGTTTGCATTCTTTCAAATCCTTCCCAAAGTGTCGATTAGGTTTACAACCCCGCCCGATACCACCTTTGGATTTTCTCCAAAGTGTTGGTCGGGTTTGTAATCCCATTTGACATTATATTAGTTTTTTTGTATTGTTACTCACCAAGGTGTTAATTGGGGTTATATCCTTAATTCACACCAAAATAACTTCCCAAAGTGTAAATCGAAGGTGTACCCCTGATTTGCACCTAATTCAAATTTTTCATATCTAGGTGTAGATTGGCAATATAAGCCCGATATACACCTAGCTTTGGTTTTTAGTTTATTAAGTGTAAATTGGAATTAAAAGTCCGATATGCACTTAATGTTGATTTTACACTTATATTAAGTGTAAATCTAACTTATAAGTCTGATTTGCACCTAATACACACACTTGAAAATTAGTAGTGTTTTTGTGATTGTTTGGTGGTTTTATCCTATCAAATGAAGATTCTCATGGAGGCTAATCATTTCAAATGATGATTTTTTCATGTTTTTGTAGCTAGGAAATAAGAAATCATCAAAGCAAGTAATATGAATAGCTCAATCATGAAAGCTCATTGCAATGATCTATCCTAAACACACTCAATAGAGACATAAAAATTGAAACATTCAAAAAGATTATGCAAACCAGATGTAGATCTAAATGCTTCCTTCATGCGGCTCCATTGTCCTTCTTTCTTCTCCAAATAGTTTTGTTGTGGATCTCACCTTCAAGTGCATAAACCTAATGTGAAAGCAAGATTGACATTGGCACAAGAGTACTCGAAGCGTAATTTGACAAAGTGATTAGAAATTCAATAATCTGATTAGGGCCTTTTGATTGAAGAAATTCATCCAATTTATAGACAAATTGGAGCAAATGATCAAATTAGCATGATTCAATTCAAATAGAAATTGCAAATCAATTAAGTCATTATGACAATTTATGACAAATTATGCACTTTCTATGCAAAATTTGATTGATTGATAATTCATGACAATTTATGACAAATTTCTATGTCAAGAATTGATTGATTGTCAATTATGACAAATTATGACAAATTGACATGTCATTTCCATGAATTTAGGAGAGAAATAGGAGGAAATTGAAATTAGATGAATTAGAAATTAGAAAATGGGAAAATAGAAATTAGGAAAAATTAGGTGAATTAATTAATAATTTGTCATTTATTAATTAATTCACAAAAAGAGGAATAATTAGCCAATTAAATGAACATTTAATTGCGATGAGAAGACTTAGGATAAATAAATAATTTATTAATCCTAGAGAGAGAAATGACAAACAAGGTTAAATGATTAAATCATGAAACCCTAAAAGATGAATTAGCAATGCGAGAATGACAATTAGGTCTTGATTGAAGATAATTGATTCGATTTGATTTTGATTAACAAAGGACCAATGTGATAAATGATTCGATTGATAAATACGCAAATTGACGAGGAACAATAACTAATTGATCCAAATTGACATAATGACGATGATCGATGATAAATTTATCGCAAGATGACCAAAATTGACAAGAGGACAAGGATCGATGACAAAATAGATTGCAAGACGACAGGATTGAAAATGACCACGATCGATGACAAATCGATCGCAAAATGACAAGATTGAACATGACAACGACCGATGACAAATCGATCGCAAAATGACAAGATTGAAAATGATAAAGATTGATGACAAAATGACAAGATTGATAAGAGGACAAAACCCTAATTAGGATTGACGATGTCCAAAATGATGACAAATGAGCACGCACATTGATGCAATAAGATAAGATCGATTAAAATCATGACTGGAGAGTGTTGTCAACAAGACCAAATTTGAGAGTAAGACAACTGAAGAATGTAGAAGAATGACTCGATGCTCGCAAATGATAAAAACCAAGTGCATGACATAGGAGAAATGTTAATGCGACACAAAAACCTAAAATGAGGCAATGCACAAATGTTAAAGTATGACTCTGCAAGCGTTGACCATTTTTAGGTGTCTACATTTTTCCCCTCTTTGAGACAATGCGATTTTAAGCGTTGTTTCAAAGAACAATAATGAAAATGCCCCAGACAATGATAATGACATATGCATGCCCCCTCAAGGAATTGGCCGGAAACATGCAGAGAAGAGGCCAATTGATCGATAAAAATGATAGGATCGAACGGACTGACAATCGGAGATCGGATGCATGAAGGACAAGCAATTTAAGGTGCACAAGACCGCAACCAACATAAGATGGAGAGGATGCACGTCCATCTATGCATTGACAAAGATCTATAAATGGGACCAAGAAAGTGAAAAGAGCTCATTTGCACTAGCCAAAGAGGAGGATTTGTTGCTCTGGACAAGGACACTTGCAGATAGATGGTGAACATTCCAATGGTGGATCACCTCGGGGAACATGTATGCACATATAGATGACCGGACGATGTGGGAGTAGTGGTATGGATCTCAAAAACCCATATTTTCAATTTCATGAATTTTGATTGCTTGCGGGACATTGCGGGGCCCACAGGGGATGCAGAAAAGGACTCCTGCGCTTGTGTAGGGAGACACAGGCGCAGGTTAAATGACATAGGTGCAGGTTCCTTGACATAGGCGCAATTGTGCATTGGCAACTCAATTTTGGTACAAAACTGCATGCAAATGATCCGAAAAGGGGGGATAAGGGTAGGATAGGTCAGATTAGAGGAAAAACACCCTGATTTGGACATGAAAATGAGGAAATGCAACCCATAGAAGGAAACCCTAAAACTGACAAAATATGCCCCAATTGTGATGCAGAGTCGATAGTATCCATTGATCACACGGGAGAGACGACCTGACTGCTTCATTCTACGACATAGACTCAGGAGCATGGACAAAGATACATTAGCAGGACTTGGAGGACACTATATGAGAGTGTAGTTCCACCAGAGTAGAGAGCATCATCATATCAGGCACGATCGAGGACAGAGAGCAGGACACGCTCTTGAAGGTCATTGAGCAGCATGGGGGTGAGTGGACCTATGAGACCACCACAGCCAGGACCAGGAGGGACATCATCCGCGAGACATGGCAGGGATGAGGAGGACAGAGGGATCACCCAGTGATAGAGGCACGTGCTCCTTAGGACAGGCAGTGGACATTATGTAGTTTGACATTTTGTAGTCAGCCTGCGGGCCATACTTAGGACAGACAGTCCAATTTTGTACTCCGATATTATTATGACATATGATATGATATGCATCGATATGATGGGATGCAATATGTTATGACTGATGTTATTTTCCATGTATGGATGACTTATGCACTGTTTATGTACCATTGTGGAACATGTATGGATATATTTTTTTATGTGTTTTTGATGCATTTATAATATGAAATGGATAAGATACTTGATATGATGCTCGATGTAATGCAAATGTACTAACCAAATAGATGCAGGATGTAGCATGTATGTTTGGGGAAATCAGAGCACTAGACCGAACTGGCTATCCGAACTGACAGAAGAAATGTTAGTAAGAAGAAAATGAAACAAAGGACAATTAGAGATGAAGAAAAACTTGCTTTCAGTAATGCACTTTGTAGGTGAGAACCTTTATTTTTATGTAGCAAAATGGATCCGTAGCATCATGGCATTGAAGGCCAAAGCTGAAATGCAACACTTTTTTCAAAAGACAAACACATCACAGACAAACAACGATCACAATCAAAAAAGAAAAGGACCATGATCCATCCCGATCACTCTAAATCACTCAGTGACATCATCGAGCAACATAGGAACATGATCGAAGCCAAAGATAAATCAGTAAAAAGATAAGATGCACAGATTCCAACAAATCAAACAAACATCTTGATCTTCATTGTCAAAAGTTGAAAGTGTTGAGAGGACGATCATGCTGTTTGGTTTCAGGACATGCGGTACCCCGTCTAAGGCAGGACACAGTCTGGTTTCGAGTATACCACACCCTGTATAAGACCCATGTTAATGTGCCAAGGACAAATAAATTTGCGGTTGATTGATATGACAAGTGTGATCAGGTTTGAATGTCTGGTTTGACTGAAAAGTAGGCTAGGAATTCGGAAATCATCACAAACAATATAAAAATTAATCTAGCTCAATCACGAAAGCTTAAATGTAATGATCTATCCTAAACACACTTAATAAAGACATAAAGACAAAACATTCAAAACTAAATACTATGCAAACCAAACGTAGATAGGAATGCTTCCTTCATGCGGCTCCATTGTTCTTCTTTCCTCTCCAAATAGCCTTTGTTTGTGGATCTCACCTTCAAGTGCATACACATGAGATGAAAGCAAATAGACAAGATTATGGCGCAAGAGTACTCGAAATGTGATTGTTTTGACAAAGTGATTATTTCAACAAAGTAATTACCCCTGATTGAAGAAAAATCATCCAATTTATAGAAAAATTGGAGAAAAGATCAAATTAGCATGAAATGGATATTAGAAGCAATTGATTTCAAAATGGGAAAAATGAGTAAAAAGAAGAAGGTTATGACACCTTCTATGTCATGAATTATGACATATTGCCAATGCAAAGACTAGAGAACTAGAACCTTATGACATCTTGCTATGTCAAGAGTATGACGCATGAGAAATTCATGCTTCCACCGAAGCACAAAAATAGGGAGAACTAGAGACAAGTTAATTAGGTGGAAATTAAATTTGACAAATTAGAAAATAGGTGGAAATTAGGAAATTAAGAATTAGAAATGATGAAATTAGGAATTTAGTGAATTAATTAATAATTTCTCATTTATTAATAATTCACAAAGAGGGAATTTTAGGAAATTAGGTAAATTAATTAATAATTTGTCATTTATTAATTAATTCACAAAAAAAGGAATAATTAGTTAGCCAATTAAATTAAACATTTAATTGTGACACGAAGACCTAGGATAAATAAATAAATTATTTAACCTAGACGAAGAAAATGGAGAGAAAATGACAAACAAGGTTAAATGAATAAATCATAAAACCACAGAAGATAAATTAGAAATGCAAGGACGACAATTAGGTCTTGATATAAAATTGATTTGATGTTGATTCGATTTGATCATGATTCTGAATGATTTGATTGATAAACAATTGAGATTGATTGACAAATTGACCAATATTGATAAAGAGACCAAATTGATATGCGCCAATTGACATGATTGATGAGGACAAGGATCGATGACAAATCGATCGCAAAATTGACAAGATTGACAAGGACGAGGATCAATGACAAATCGATCACAAAATGACAAGATTGATAAGAGGACAAAACCTTAATTCGAAAGCGAGAAGAATGAGGAGTGCAGAAGAAAGACTCAATGCTCGCAAATGATAAAAACCAAGTGCGTGACATAGGAGAAATGTTAATGCGACGCAAAAACCTAAAATGAGGCAATGTGCAAATGTTAAAGTACGATTCTGCAAGCGTTGACCATTTTTAGGTGTCTACAGTTTTAGTGAATCTATTGTAAATGAAAAAGCTCTCACCAAGTAAAAAAATCAATGAAATTTAAGAAGCAAGAGATTCATCAAGTCTTTCCTCCTTTCGTATCATCCAATATTGACAATATTAAGGATACAAACATTGAGCATGTGCATCTCGATGAATTATTGAAGAGAGTCAAGAGCCACCAGTATCTTATAAAATGGATCCCTCCATCAACAATGAAATACATTTGGTGGTGGCCTTTCCCATGTTTGCACATAATCCAAAATTTGTGTTGGCTCTTGCCAACAGATATGACCCTACCAATAGGCTAGTGAAGGATGCAGATGGAAAGAAGACACTCATCAAGATTGATGAAGTTTTCTTTGATACGATCTTCAAATGTTTACTTATAGATCAATATGCTGATATTGACATGCAATCAACTATGGCTTATTTTGACAAAAAATCAGATAAATGCAGGAAGAATATGAATAAAAATTGGTTAAAGAACCCTAGGCCAACAATTTCAAGGTAGCTGGAGACTCTTCCTCATTATGATTTTATGGAGGAGGTTAATTATCTCATTACTCTTCTTAGCAGGGTGAAAGGCCTCCTAACTTCCAATACTTACCACAAGTGGATGTATTAGTACATTCATATTATCAGGCATAATAATAAGATCTACTGGGGGAAGAAGATTGCAAATGCTTTGTGCGATCAGTTGACCAAGGTTCCCACCACCTTTAAATTTTATATGATTTCCTATCTTGTCTATGCAGCCACCTTGATGAGGCATTTTCTAGGTTTCTCTACCATAGGTGATGGGAGCTCGGTTCTTGTTTACAAATATTTTTGCCTGTTGACTCTTAAGGAGAGTTTACACTATTAGGAGGGTATATGATGCCTTCTTTGCTCATTATTATTGCTTATTTGATAAGGATCTTCATAACAAGAGATTTTTAGATGAGGCTTGGAAGGTGGTGAGGGATTATGGTTGTATTTTCCTAGAATTCCCCACATTCACATATATTAGGCTTGGATGCTTTGATCGAGAACCCTTCATACTCCCAAGGTATCCATTAGATAAGATCATTCTTATGGAAATGGCTCGTCAAATGATATCAATCCATGAGTGTCAATTTGGAGTTCATAAGATAGGTCTCAAGTTCTCCATTTCCATAGGGAGATATTCCATCAATTCCATCTACAAGGCCTATGCCATGGAGGAGGAGATGAGGAGGGTGACTATAAGATTCTACAAAGCTATGAAGTATTTTGACTACAAAGGAATGAAGAACATAATCAAGAAGAGTTACACTCATTTCCATCAAATTGAAGATGTATGGATTGACTATAGAACAAAAGAGGACATTCAAATAATTGACTACTGTGGTCTGACAATAGAGAAAATTGAGAATTTTGATCTTTCGGATGTTTCTGAGGATCTTGAAAAGGATGGAGACAAATTAGATCCTATGTATGAGAAAAAAATATTACTGGATCACATTTACCTCCTATACAATGGTCCCAAAAGGAGAATACTTCAATAAGGGCCAGGTTCCAGAGTATCCTTGCTATTACCAATGCTTGGTTAATGTACATGGTGTTTAGCCGAATCCTTTTCGGACCGAATAATTAAAGATGATGCTCTAGGGCCTAAGGGAAAGACTTATGAGTAAGGACCAAGAATAGACAAGATCCTATGATTCCTAAAGGTCCAAAATTAAAATTCACTATTGGAAAAGGTAAGAGTCAAGGTTGTTGGATGTTGTTGAGAGTTTGTTGGAATGATGTGTTTTCATTGATGTCAACATATTCTTCTGTATATTCGAGTGTTGCAGTTTGATTGGATGAGTTGGTTTAGCCTTTGTATTGCAAATGAGTTGATGTGGTTTAAAGGGTTTCTGGTATGTTGTCTATAGATGGTTTATTCCCATTTGTAGAGGTCCGCATAATGCTTTGAACGAGTTATGAGATCTAGTATTGATGTTGATATTTAGTTGTTCATGTTATTCGATATTTTGGTTTGTGCTCCAAATTGCTCTGGAATTGGTGTATCTTTAGTTGCGGATGTATGGGATGTGTTTTGGATGTTGATGTATGTCCTCAGTTTGATTGGTTCATGTTTTGGATATCCACAAGTGAATCTTCCATGTTGACAGTTAGTTATGATGGTGTTCTTGAGCTCCGGTGATGATTTTGGTAATTCGAGTTATTGCGGTTGTTGTGGTACAATTCACATTGCTTGTGAATATCTCATGTTCTATGCATATTGGTGGTCCGCATTTATTATTGTACATGTTATTGAATATTTTCTTTGTTAGGTGATGTTCTTCATGTTATGCGATATTCATGGTGGTTGTAGCATGTTGTGGATGATCGAGGTGTAATTGTTGGAGGTGTTGCATGTTTGCAGTGTTGATTTGGGTCCAGACTATGTCTTAGCCGACATTTTTTTTGTCCGCATATGTTGTTGTAGCATGTGAGGTTATTATTTTGTAATTTGTATTGAGGGTTTAACCAACCTTGAAATATAGGTTGATGTCCTATATAAATAAATATAATAATCATGTAAGATGTATGTCTATGATCTTGAGTGTGTATGATCAAGTTGTATGTGCAAATAAGTGATTTGATCTTTCAGAAGTGTGAAGGAGAAAAGAGAAGTGTTGCAGAGTAGACTGTGTGCTCAACCGGAACTGTAGCCAGGCATATGGAGATGCTATTTTCACAGTTCATGTAATCTAGATTGTTGTTTGAATGCTTTTTTAAGTCATTGAGACTTCTTGTAAGGCAGTGAGTCCTCCCTAAAGGTTGTAGCCTTTCTGGGTTTCTCGTTTGAGCAATGAGCTCTAGGCAGTGTGCCTGAATGCATGTGCATTCCCCATTGTAATATTTCATTTACTCCTAACATGGTATTATCTCATTGTGGGTAGGATACCATTGTGGTTTTTCCCTTAACCAAGTTTTCCACATCAAAAATATTGGTGTTATGTGTGTTATTGATGTGGTGTTGTTTCATGCTTTAACTGTTAATTATTAGATCTGATTTGTGGTTTAAGTTGCAGAAAGTTTTTGTGCAAACTAATTCACCCCCCTCTCAGTTTGTTGCATTGTTGCCAACAAAGGTGAGTCTTAAACTCAAGAGACTCATGCTCATGAAGAGATTGATAAAGGAGAATAAGAAGAATATGAAGGTGAACAACAAGAAGATGTTCCTGAATAGGAATAGGAACAAGAGGAAGGAGGATTTGATGAAGATGGATTACCTAAAATCCCAAGTACTTCCTAGTCTCAAGAGATGCACAAAGGTATTCCTCCTACATCATGTGATATAACAGGTATTACTTCAGTATCGGTTATTGATGCTATTCCTTTAGGTTATACTGTGTCATTTTCATCCCAAGCTCCTAAAATTCATGTTATTCCCTCCACTTCCACAAGTGAAATTTCCCTTGATACACCTCATGACAACCTTGATACTGTTTTCCTTCCCAATTTGTCTAAGGTTACTTCTTCCAAGTTGGAAGATTTTGATAATTTCATGTTAGAAACCCAAGTTCCTTCACAGGTTTATACTACTTTGAATCCAACCGCCATTGTTACCTCAACTTCACCCATTGTTACCACAAGATTTCAGTCTCAGGAGTTGGAGACATAAGTGTTGACTACTGGAGTGGATGACAATTCTCCATTTCCACCTTGGCTAGTGCGTAACACTCTTAAGAGAAATAAGAAAGCCATCTCTTCAGATGAGTTTGATTTTAGCCAATTGGTACCTATCAAGCCTAAGGTTACAAAGAAGGTCAGACTTTCTCTAGATTGAGAATAGACCAATCAAAGAACACGTATGTAGAAATGGTAATTCCTCCTACAGACATAGACTTGGATAAAGTGCAGTCCACTAATTATGTCATTAAAATAACTGATTTGGGCAAACAAACTGAAACAAACACATGAGGGTGCAGTTGAGGATGCTCAAAATTCTTTCCAACATCTTGTGACAATGTTCAATGAGGAGAAAGTTAAGAAAGATAACTTGAAGAAACAAGTTGATCAGCTCATAAAAGTCCTAATCAAGATTACCAAATCATCAGAGGTAGTCAAGCTAGACACTTCTTCACTGGATGAGAAAATTGTTAAGAAAGTTGAATAGGTAAATTCTCACAGGAGAATAGTTGGTGAATGGATGGATAGATTGCTGAGGCAGGGAACTCATCATTTATGTTCAATAGTTACTCTTGTAAACAACTTGGAGGAGGTAAAAATCGAGATTGATAAAACTTTGAATTTATTTTCTAATAAATTGGAAGCACATGAGAAGGACTTCAACTCTTGGTTGAAGTTAGAAGATTTCCTATTGGATGTTCTAGTTGATAATGGAGTGATCCATTCGAGGGATATGTATGTTGAGAAAAGAGAGATATTGGAATATCAGTGAACATAATATAGATGCTTATCAAAGATTTTAGGAAAGAACAAAAATAATGTAATGATAAAGGGAAAGAAATCATCGAAAAGATATCAGCTTTCCTTGCACTTTCCTCAATGAGAACCAAAAGCCCCTTCATGAAGATATCATCATTAAAGAATTTAGTCTACTGAATGGTGAAGAGGTTGATAAACAAGATTTCTCATTATCCTCAATTTATAAGTTGATAGATATCCAAGTAAATCTAGATGATCTAGTCTCACTTCTGAAGAAGCACAAGAAATGCTACTTGAGCCTTAGAGATTCCATCACCTGGGTCAAGGTCATCACAAGTCACACTCAAGGACCTAATTAGGGATAGATGAAAGAAGTTCTACAAAAGTTCGAGGAACTCATGAAGCATGATCAGAATGGAGTTTCTGGTGACACTTAATTATTTTCATAGTAGATGCAATTTTGAAAAAGACTTTGACACCTCAAGTGTCATTTTGTATTTAGTTTTTTCACTTAGGCAATGCACAAGTCCAAAGTCAATTAGGAATCTTCTTTGAATTAGTCATAGTTTTTCCTACATTTTCTCAACACACCTCTCCTATATATACGAGGCTTCTTATTGTAATTAGTGTCTATTATCTTTAATCTATGTGCTAAAACAATACCAAAGTGAAGTGCAAAAGTGAAACTTTGTGTTCCTATTGTGATTTTACAAACTTGATGAAATAATAAGAAAGATTTAGCATCCATACTTTGTGTTGGATTCATTTATGGTTTGTGGTGAGAATGTCCTTATGTCATTTTCATTATAAATTCTTATTTTTCTCAAGTAAAGGTGTGTTGAGAGAATATGGTTAAAATGTAGAGGCAATTGTTAATTTGTGAACTTTGTATCATATTTTGACTATATTGTTAATATAATTAGGAATTTTTGATCGTGATATCATTTTGAGGACTTTGTGCTTCATATTGGTATTTTCAAGTTAAAGTTAGCTGAGATATATATTAAGGTTACACTTTGAAGACTTTGTTCTTTATTGTGTCATCTTGGAAAGGAAATCATAACTTGAAGACTTTGAGATTTATATTATCATTTTAGAAAAATATTATCAAAAGTGAAATTAACAATTAGTTTAGGGACTTTGTGCTTTATTTTGATTTTATTAATTAACACATTGGGTTCCAAAAGAATTTGTAAAAAGGTTGATAAGACAACAATGATTTTTAAGACTTTGAACTTGATTACTCTTTCCCATCTCGGGAAGCAATGAAGGACTTTGTGCCTTATAAAAACTTTGCTTCTTTTCTTATCTACATTGTATCATTCTTGAATTTTGAGTTAATTTGTAATTGTAAGATTGTAAGAATTAGTGTTGCTCTATATTGTAAGTTCTTTCTTGAAAAGAGAGGAAAAGAACAACATGTATCTTGAAAAAAGAGGATAGGAGGATGTATCACCCATGTTAGAAAAGGAGTTAACATTTGTATCTTATTTTATTAGGATAGAGTAGTGAATCACATGGGGATCCTTCCCTAAAAAATTAGGAGAGATTTAATCTCATGTTGTTGTGGTTGAAACCACATTTTTGTAAACTCTTCTAGTTTATAAATTTTTTAGCCAATAGGTCCCAAGATATTTATACTTTGTTACTTCCTTCAAAATAAAAGTTGAATTTATTCTTTTTTATTTCTATAGGAGAAGATTGTGATCTTGGTCTTACTAGCATTAAGTCACATACCTACATCTTTTAAAAGGTGGTCAAGGTTACATGAATGCTCTTATAACCATTGTGTGGACCTAGTAACCGAAGTAAAATCATTCACATGCAAATAGAATCATGACTTAGAAGAAAATTATCCTCTTTAAAATTCAACCATTCTTCAAGTTTATCAACATATAGGTAAAAGGTGTAGGAGACAACGAGTGTCTTGATTAATTCCAATGTTGTGCCTAATTTATTTGAAGTACCTATGTGAGTTTTTATTTTGGTTTTTACCTTAACCTGTTGACAGAGCCTATATAAAACTTCTCTAAATTGCATTAGAATACTAAGATCCTTCATTCTACACCGTAGCTTATCCCTAGGAATTGAGTCAAATACCTTCTTGAAATCAACAAAATAGCAATAAGCTTCATCTTTCTCATTTTATAATCTTGAAATTTACATGTGTTAGGATGAGTATATTTAGATATTTTAGATTCCTTTTTTGATTTGAGTACAAATGAAAATGATTGGTCTTGTTATAGTCATTGACCTCAAATGTTGATAGATTCTAATTATATGATATGACATATAAATAATGAAATGAATGTCTTATTATACATGGACATGGCACCTAAATATGAATATTTGTGTAAAGTCAACCTATTGACATAATATAAGACAAGAACACTTGGATATATATTTGATTTTGATTTTGTGATTAAAAAATTAATATATTAGTTATGAGGATAACCTCACATCCATGATTGTGAATTGAATTACACAACTAGGATCTATCTATGTTTGAAAGGTTTAGATTATCAATAAGAATTAGGTTAATAAATCTAAAATTTTCCTCTTTAATACAAAAGTGGAAAAACAAAGAGAAATCTCTAAAATATTAGGGATAAGGTCGGGTATGTTACTAGGAAATTTCTTGGGCATTCCACTTTATGTAGGGGTGTGTAGATCTAAACTTTGTAGAAATTTGGTGGAGTGTTATTTAAACATAATGGATGATTGGAAAAGAAAGTGGTTACGGTATGTTGGTCAAATATTGATATTAAAGATTTCATCTTTGTCATTATAATCTTCTCAAAGATTTGTTTAAGGATTCCAAACAAGGTTATCAGGGTGATTGAGCAGAAGATGCAAAAATTATTTTGGAATGGGAATCAAGACCAAGATAAAATTTCTCTTCTTGCATGAAATAAATTTTGTAAATCGAAGCATGTTGGAGGAGTTGGGTTGAGAATTTGGTAGATAACTAATGATTCCATGGGGGGCAAACTTATTTGGAACATGTATTGCAATCTAGATAGATGTGGTTGAAGATATTGAAAGCTAAATATCTTCACAATCATGTGAAAGAAAGGATTTTGACTATTTTGAATCCCCCTTGGGGATCAAGAATATGGATTTGTACGATCTTGTGTCACCCAATTATTGTTGATCATATCACATGGCAACTTGGGGATGGAAAGTCTACTAGCTTTTAGGAAGATTCTTGGGATGGATTCTTGACTTTGGGAGGGGATCTATGTTTCAAAATACTTAAAACAAAACAAAACTAGTGATTGTTGGGGATCTAAGTTGGTAGGTTTTTTGGAAATAACAATGGTGGATGGAAGAAATAAATGGAAATGAAAATCAGTTGGGGACTTGGAATTAGATATTGGTAATTCAAGATTGTTACAAAAAAATTTGTCAGAGAGGAAAGTGTCGATCACAAGAGAAAAAGATGAGGTTGTCTCATGTGGATTGAGGGAAGGTAACTACTCTGCTAAAAGAAGTTACAATCTACTAGAATTTGCTATGGATGAAGAGGGTTGGCCTTATAGTTTATGCTGGAATAATAAATGCTTACCTAAAGCAAGGAATTTATCTTGGTTAGAATTGAGGGGCATAATACTTACGGGTGAGAGACTAAAAAAAATGGGTTTATGAGGCCTTTCAAATGCGTATTATGTAATAAAAGTGAAGAAACCCTAGATGATCTATTTCTGCATTGTGAATAAGTTATTTGAGATATGTCATAGTGAAACTTGATTGGAACATCCCCTTTCCCTCTACATTGAGGGAGTAATTTCAAAGATGGTATAATACAAGTAAGAAGTCTATTTTCTCCAGTATATGGAAAATTTGTCCTTCCACTCTAATATGGGGAATATGGAAGGAACACAATAGAAGAATTTTCCAAGAGAAAGTGTAATCTTTAAACTGAATCTATGGGAGAATTGAATGTGCCATTTCAAAATTGGTGTGAGCTATTGCAACTTAGAATTGATCTGACTAAGGTCATTTACTATTGGGAGGATAACTTTATTCAATCCAAATGGTGTTGTATCAGGTTTTAGCCTATTGATGGGACTGTTTGGGTTAATTTGGTATCAAAGGGAAATTCAGATGTAGAGTGGAGTAAGCTCAAAGATGGATGGATAAAGTTTAATTTTGACAGGGCATCAAACGGTAACCTAGGCCTCTGTGAGGCTGTCTTTGTGGTGAAAGACTAGACTAGAAGTATTATAGCTCTAGGGGCGAACAAGTTGTCAGAGGGAACAAATAATTAGGTAGAGGTACATGTTACTTTTTTAGTAGTAACAATGGTAAAAATATTAGATATTTCCAGGTTGCACTTGGAAGAGGATTATATGATAATCATAAATGCAATGATAAAAGGAAAGGCCATGACATGGAAACTAAATAACTATATTAATTTAATAAGAAATTATTTATTTTATTTTAATGAATTTGAAGTTTTGCATGTCTTGAGAGGTAGTAATACTATAGAAAACATATTATCGAAATTTGTAGTGTCATTTAATGATGAGCCATCAAGGGAGATATGTGAAGATTTTTGAAATGTACACCTTGACCCATGAGCAAGATTGTATACCACCATTTGCAGGATCCATTATGGAATGTGATGGATCATTTATATGATAGGATGGTAGAGTTATAAATGAATCGAGGAGGTGATATTTTCTTCTTATTGAGTGATTTTGTTGTGACAAGTGAGCCAAATGATAGGATTGGTGGTGAGGGTTTGAGCAACATGGAAGAAAAATTTACCCTCTATCACTCTCAAACAACAATTGTCATTTATTGGCAAGGTGACAAAGAAGATAATGCAAAGTTTATTCAAGTTTGAAGATCCCTTTTTTTTGAAAATTATGGACATACTACTTGGTGAAGAGTTTATGACTACAAAGCATCAATATCATAAAAAAATTAATGTTGTTTTAATGGTACTAATGTGGGGGCCCAAACTTGGGAATAAAGAAGAATTAGAGTGGGTGATGCAGAAGTGTGTAAAGGAAGAATGGGCATATGGCATGAAGTCATTGATGGCAATGACGTAGCTTGGAGTTGGTTTTTTGGTAAGCAAAGGGGATTGGATATAGGTTGGGGAGATAATTCCTCCTATGAATTCATTTATACATTAGAGTGTTACCTTAGACAAGAGTGAGTGACAAATAGAAGCATACATAGGTTGGGAAGCTTTGAAGGACTTTACGTGGGAGAAAAAATGGAGGAAAATGAGGCTGATGTAGAGGCAGTGAACAAGGACAACAAGTGGCAAAATTTGATTTGAGCGACCATTCTGTGAACGACCCCCTCAAACCTATTAAAAAAGAATGGTTATATGGCCTTTGTTCAATTTTGTTTTCTGTCCAAAATTATGCAGCAAACGTTTGTTGTTTCGATGTTTCTATAATGAATTGTGGGTGTAGTATAGTTATTATGGTTTAGAATAATAAAGAGTTTTAGTTTTTGTATTGTGTATACACTTAAAAATGTGTTATGCCAAAGGATAAGATGGTGATAGTATGGGTGATGAATAATGGCTGTGGTTTTGTAGGATGACATTTCTGCAATTTATATGTATTGGATGTAATTGTGGAGAGTCGATGGTGTAGTTGAAATGGTGATAGGGGTTGGTTTTTGAATGAATTGAGGAACAAGATGTATAAATTTACTTTATATCAATAAAAACGCTGTTATTACCTATCAAAAAAATAAAATTAGATTAATTATCAAAATTAGAGAAATATGCCAATCAAACTAGGATTGTGTGCAATTAGGCATAGGTTTAGGTGCAAGAAAGATTTGGTATATAAGCCTAACCATGCATAAAATATGGCATTTGTAGTTGTACAAATATACTAAGACATTGCCACAAATCAAGCATAAACTTATATGAGGTAATGCATTGAAGATGCACTTTTTACCATTATATTTTTCTCCCACTTTGAGGTGCATGTGAATCTCTAAGTGTGTTGCATTCTCAAACATGCTTCTATAGGTAGATAAACTTGTGGTTCATAAATGAAAGATATTTTCCTTCCATTTTATTTTATTTCACATATATTTTCTTATCAATTCTTAAATGACAAGTGTTGGTGTAAATTATGTCTCATAATTACACTTTACTTAAGTTGACTTAGGATAATGCATTCATTGTAGTTTGCATATGAGACACTTAGGGAAGTGTGCATCTAGGGAAGATGTTTGTAGGAGAAATTCCACCTTTTGTTATCTTGTTATCACATTTCACCTTTGGTGGGTGATCCACCTTTAGTGGAATATTATATTATTTCTCCTACCTACCCCTACCTACCCTTATATCTCATCGGGCCATATGTCATGATTGTGTGCTCTCATTTTCCTATGGCCTTGCCTTTATAAGTAGGCTTATGTTCATCGTATAGTTGATCGATTTTTGCATCTTGATGAGAAAGCAATTTGTTCTTGTCTATCTTTGTCTCTCTTGTGTTTTGCTATTCATTGGTTTCTAGATCTTAGTTACTATTGACAAATTCTTACATGGTATCAGAGCCATTGGAGCGCCATTATGTAGTCATTTTGGAGAGATCTTGGTGCATTTATAGATTTAGATTTGAGGAGCAATGCCAATTGGGGAAATCCTATGCCAAATTTGATATTGCCATTGAGTCTAGGAGGTTGGTTCCATAAATTTAGCTATATTTATTTAACTTCATTCTAGGGCATTAGAAAAAAAAATCACTTCCTAGGCAGTGTAGTACGTTTTTTCAAAAAAAATAAAATTTTGTTTGTAATTTCTATAGATTTTTTTAAAATTATTATACCGCAAATTTTATTTTGTAAAGAAAAAAAGTCAAAATTTTATTGAGGGGGGAATCATAGTCCACCCCTCCTCTCTATATCGTCTTACCTACCGTGTGTGTAGAGGTCATACCGTTGCCATCAGCTGCTGCTGGTCTGTCGCTTGTACACCTCCTAGCCATCATACTCTGCCCGCCACCCAATGTGGTCTTCTTGGCACCATCACATCCTCCTTTCTCCTTATGACCCCTACACTTGGTTCCCCACCACCACTCTAGGCTACCTTACTACCACTGGGTCCTTCCTTCGGCCACTGCTATGACACGATGGTTTTTAATTTTTCCACAACTATGCCTTGTGGCACTTTGAGATTCGTTAGATGGATGCACAGTCATATCCAACATAAGCGTTCAGTTAGTACATAGTTAGAACACAACAAGCACCATGCAACACGTATAGAACCAATTGTTGCTTGACACATGTCATCCCTGAATGGTATAGTCACCTACCACATCACATGCCACATTATTCCATCCGTATGTCTGTACTACTAACTTAGATTGCCACGTCATCTTGTCCGCACTACCATGTTAGCCTATTTGTACTGTCATGCCATCAGTCATACAATGCATAGTTAGGAAATCCTTACCTTTCACATCAACATTTGTACGCACAATTAGTAGGTCAAGTTAGCATCTGTACCTTCCACATCAACATTTGTATGCACAGTTAGTAGGTCGAGTCAGCATCCGTACCTTCCATGTGTCCTTTGTTGTACGTTTCCATGTCAGCAGTCCGTACAGTATGGATTGTGACACAAGTTGAGAGGATTTTTGTCATGATGGTCATATGACCATCAAATTTAACCCAATGGATTATTGACATCAGCACTACATGAACACTTTTTGAAATTTTTTTGACCACTCACCATTGAGATTTTTGATTTTGTAGTCCAACTTTGGCCAATTTTTGAACTTGGTCATTTTGAGGCCTTTTTCAGTGATTTTTTTTAATTTGGGCTAGTTTTTTATGCTCTCCATAGTGGTGTGTTTAGTTTTTGATTTTAGTGGACATATTTTAAAAGTATTTTTTAGTTATTCATAATTTTAGCTATCTAATCCTTGATTTTGCAACTTCTTGGGCTCCGTTCAAGCTCATGCGACCTCCTTTTCAGGTGCCATTTTTTTTAAAGTGCATAATATTTTGTCTACTTTCATGTGGTGCTATCAATTTTTCACCATTTTGAGTAGAAATATCACTTCCATAATTTGTCTTTTGTTGGCCTTTTTGGCACTCATAATTTGCTTGGATCTCAGCTTAGATCTTGTGCATTATTGGTTTGAGTTGTCTATAGCCTATTTGAGGCAGTTGTAATCTTGAAATAAGAAGCCCTTTTTACCCTTGTTTGCAAGTGGCCCATTGCACACGCACTAAGTATAAAGTGCCAAATCATCATTTTTTTTGGGGGGGGGGTTGGGGGGAGAGTCTTGTGTGATTATGTCGTTCTCTATCTTGTGCTCTTTCATTTTATTGTTATGGGTTCTCCTAAATTTCCACTTCTAACTCCATAAAATTATGCATCATGAAAAATTAAAGGACGAAGTAAGTTAATGGAAAAAGGTCTCATTCATTACATTAATGAAATATTGACAACACTAACAAATCCTAAAGTTGATCCAAATGCTCAATTGGAATGACACTAAAAATTTTATGGCTCTTGGAACTTTGAGAAAGTATGTATTAGATGACCTCATTTTTCACATTGATAAATGTACTACAATTAAAGAGGCTTGCAATATATTTTGCAAATTGTATGGACAAGTTGATGAGGTTAGGGGCTACAAGTTTGATAATTAACTCACAATATTAGATCCCAAGGATTTTGATATATTTCAAGATTATGTCACAAAAGCAACCAAGCTAAGAGAAAAGCTTAAGGATTGTGGCATTGACAAGAAGGATGCTCAATTGGTTTACAATTGTTGGACAAGCTTCCATTAGAGTATGCAACCTTTGTTTCTAGATTCCAAACCCATCAATTGACTTCATGTGCCTCATTCACTACACCATCATTTGATACATTCATAGAGATGTTGATACTTGAGCAAGCAAAGTTCATGAAAATGGGGATTCTCAAGTCTTCAAAGTTCAAATCTTTGGTGGCTAACCAAGGGAATAAAAGGAATCAAGGAAAATGCAAGAACTAAAAGAGTCTAAGCTAAATCCACAACAAGATTGAGCACAATTATCCTCTCAACAACAAGGCCATACTTCATCCTCCTCCAAGAAGGGAAACACAACTAAGAAGGAGAGGCCAATTTGTTCATATTGCAAGAAATTTGGTCATTATGAGAATCATTGCTACTCAAAGAAAATTGATAAGTTGACAAACATCATTAAGAAGAACATCGTCAATTTCCCATCCACCTACAAGAAGAAGGATTCATCTCCTTCCACTTCCTCATAGTCAAAAGCAAAAGGGCAACATTTTTGGCTAAAACAGGTTCTTTACAATAGTGGATACTTGAGTCGGGTGCCTCTCATCACATAGGTTTTATAAGGGAGTAGTTTTACTCATTAGAGCCATCTAAGGTACCTTAAAAATTCATTGGTGATGATACACAAGTGAAAGTTGAAGGGAAGGGTTCAATTTCCATGGATGATGGAACTTTTGAAAATCTTCTCTATGTTCCTAATTTGAACACCAACGTCATTTCTATCTACCAAATCACCCACTATGGAAATGGAAAGAGAGTTGAGTTTACACCTGATTTAGTTGTGTAAAAGAACTTGAGAATGATGCCTTGGTAGTAGTGGGATAAGACAATCAAACTCACAAATTTATTCATTCTCCCTTTGTGCATCAATCCCCTTCTATGGCCTTGTTCACTCATTCAAAATCAGAAAGTAAGGTATGGCATGAGTGGTTTGGCCACTTCAACTATCACTATCTTTAGTAGATAAGATCTAAGGAAATGGTCACAAGTCTACCCTAAATCAGTTTTTTAGAAGGTGTATGTTCAGGGTGTTCCATGTGCAAGCATCCCAAAGAGAAGTTTGATAAAAGGAAGTCTTGGAGAGCTTTAAATTTCTTCAATTGGCTCACAGTGATGTAGTAGGCCTATTTCCAGTGCCATCATTTAGCAAGGCCCACTATGTCTCCACTTTCATTGATGACTAATCCCGCTTCGCTTGGGTGTACTTTCTTGTTCACAAGAGTGAAGTGTTTGATAGATTTCTAGCCTTCAAGGCTCATGTTGAGAAGCAATTAGGGAAGTTAGTCAAGTTTCTTTGCACAAAAAATGGAAGTGAATATGTTGCAAAAAGAAAGAATAGAACCCTTAAGGAGATGGCTAGTTGCATGATTCATGCTCGTTCTATTGGTTCATCTTTTTGGGCAAAAGCTATCAGTTGTACCACACACATCCAAAATCAGGTTCTCAATAAGGCTTTGAAGGGTATCACTCCTTTTGAGGCTTGTTATGGTAGAAAACTGATTGCGAGAAATTTTAGTGTCTTTGGGTGTCCAACATGGGCTCACATTTCTCTGCATAAACCCATGGCATTGAAACCTCAAAGTAGGCCTTGGATATTTGTTGGATATCATAGGGTAATAAGGCATATAGACTTATGGATCTAGAGACACATGAGGTATTTATTGAGAGGAGTGTTTACTTTAAGGAAAGATCTCCTAGCGTAGCTTCTCATCCTCCTTACTCCATTGTGGATAGTGATGATAGTGACTTAGATGATGATTCTTCCTCAACTTCAACTTGCTTGCTCACCCCTTTTTAGGGTCCACTCACAGTTGATGCAAATCATCCTTCATCTCCTCCAAGATCACATTGGGCTTGATAGACTCTTGAGTCAGTGAGTTCTCTTATTGGGGATCCTTCCAACACTCAAAGGACTTAGTCATAACATCAGGAGCTTCCACATGCTTACATTGCTATAGCTTCTAATTCATAGACCATTTAGGAAGCATCCAAAGTTGCTAAGTGGGACTTAACCATGGAGGAAGGGTATAGTTCCTTGATGAGGAACAACACTTTGGAAATAGTCCCTCTCCCTAAGGGGAGAAAGATGATTTGATGTAAGTGGATCTATTAGACCAAGTTTACAACAGATAGTAGTATGGATAAGTACAAAGCTTGGCTTGTTGTGAAAAGTTTCTCATAGGTTCTTGGTGTTGATTATACTTAGACCTTTGCACTCATAGCTAAGACAAAATCCATTCGCTTGACACTTGTTATTGCCGCAACTCATAGTTGGGTTGTACATTACATGGATGTGAAGAGCGCCTTTCTTTATGGAGATCTCAAAGAGGAGATTTACATGGAGTAGCTACATGGATTCATTCAAGATTCTTCTTTGGTTTTCAAATTGATGAAGTCTATCTGTGGCCTTGAGTAGGCCCCTAGGGCTTGTTATACCAAGATGAATTCCTTTCTTCTGTTCACAAGATTCACTAGGTGTCATTCCAATCAGAATGTCCTATTTTTGTGATAGGATGATTCTTATTCGATACTTGTGCTCTATGTTGATGACTTGATCATGTGTAGGGGAAAAAGTGAGACTAAGTATGGAAATCCTAATCCCACTCTCATACACACTCACGAAATATGAAAGAGCCTAGGGAGGTAATACACTTTGGCTACTTCTTATGAGAAAGAGAGGGTCGTGGATTACCTCTTAGGGTTTGTATTCACTTGCTACAAATGAGAGAGATGAATGATTCAAAATGCAATTTAACCTAAAGTGCAAGTAAGCAAGCAAACCTTAATCTGGAAATGCAGAACAAAAAATAACTGATAAATTGCAGAAAAGTACATATTAGGAAGAAAAATCAGAGGTGCACCTATGTCCAAAATTTGAGTCACAATATCCGGGACCATGGCACCACACCACTGTCTTGATTCTACAACTCTGAAGCTACAACTGGAAGACTAGATTCTGGGATCTGCAAACTACTGCATTTCTAAATGCTACTAAAAAAAGGTAGGACCAGGGTGCCACACCCCTGTCCTAGGGGTTTTTGATGGTTTTTGAACCCCGAGACAACCTCTGTGTGCTCTGTCGGTCCCCAAACTTCCAGCGATGCTCAGAACCTATACTTGTAGCTGAAAAAGAGGGTTTCAGGTGGCTAACCCTAAGGGAGAGGTACAAGCCAATCTTCAGTTGGTGATCTCCTATTGTTCTCCTACATCTTCAAAAGCCCCCAATTGATGAAATGATGCTTGATGAATGTTTGATGGACGAATGTTGAATGTTGTTGAAGACTTCAAAGATCTACTCTTTTGCTGCAAAGAAGGCTCTAAATGCTCCAAAAACCTGCCCTTAGATTCTTAGAAGAAGACGCCTTCAAATGAAGAAAGAGAGATCTTAAGTATGAAACCCTAGATCTTAATTTCATGTTTAGGCTGACCTAGGATTTGAATTTCTCGCCAATCTTTTGGGGTTAAGAATTATTATATCATAAGATTATGCTCCCAAAATTTTGGGAACAAAGTCGAGGACCATGTGCAATTTCAACATGACCAACTTTTCACCAAATTTTTGGGGCTATTAGACATGATGATATTAGAGCAGATCCCAAATTTACAATTGGTTTTAAGATGTTTTGATATGCGAAGTCAGGCCTTAAAGGTCGAAATGGGACATAATTAGGGTTTATGATTAAGTGATTTATTGAAGGAATAAAAAGGGGCACACTTAGGATAAAGGGCCCAATTTTATAACATGTGAAGAGGTGAAATATGAATTTAGATTTAATTAAGTTAATTAATTAAATACTAAAAAAGAGATTAGAAATGCAAGATGCAAAACACACTAAGGTGGGTGCTAAACCAGGTGTGAAATTGTACCACCCTAGCAAGGGTGTGCAATTTATGATACTACATTTAGCCCCCACTTTAGTTTTCATATGACACTATGTGAATATGCAAGATAAAGTACAAAAAAGTAAACATTATTTGAAAAAGGATATATCCATAATTTGTCAGACGAAGCTCCCAGAGGTATCTGCAGTATACGGTTAGGACCCACACCCTACAAAACCACATGTTAGATCACAAAATCACCTAATGCTTACTAAGGAAGGTGATCAAATTCGCGGGTAGCTATATGCCCCCCTGTTTCAGCTTGCTAATTAGTGAGGTGAAACAGGGTATCATGTTTACCACAGTGAACTGAAATAAAAACCTTGATGAAAATGCTCACAACAAGGCTTGGTTGTGCATCCAAGTGCTTTATGGAACTAATGCAGAGCGAGAGGGAAAATTCATGATTCCAACACCACCGATGATGCGAAAATTGGAGTTCCCTAGCTCAAGATATGATAGATTGAAGAAAAGTCTAGATTTTAGGGTTTATAACTTAAAAGCATAAAATTGAAAAGGTACATACCTCATAAATATGAAAGTGACACCTTCATTTGTCAATTTTTAATTTTTTTAGCACTATTCACTGCTAAGGAGCCCACTTATTCACCATCATCCCTCGACGCCGACCCAAGCAACCAACATGGATGGAGATCCTGCATAGGTCCATACTCACCGATCGACCCTTGGACGAGGTGAGTTGACTTGTCATAGACTTGTCTTTGACTTTTTATGTTTTCTTTGAATTTGATGTTGAATGATGTCATCACCAAGATCATGCTTGTGCCCCCTATTTGGACACCATGGTCTCCTAGGGCGCCATGGTCCTCCATGGGCACCCTGGTCCCATGAGGGGCCCTGGTCCCACCTGGGCACCCTGGTCCCTGTTGGGGGTGACCAAAGGGTGCATGGGATCAAGCATCAGATAGATAGAATAGATTGATGATGTCTTCTATTGGATGATTATGATTGATGATTGATGATTGATTATTGATGATTTGATGTTTTGATTTGTAGATTCTTCCATACATTTGGGAGCACACTACCGGTCATACCTTTCGGAGCCTTCAAAATCAGATTTCGAGGCTCACACTGGAGGAGAGAGAGTTTATTCACACTGTAGCCTTGTGGTATATGATGAACATGCCATCTACTTGTGGGGGAGATGACAGTTACCCTTGAGGATGTATACCATATTCTGTGCCTTCCCATCAGAGGAGAGACTGTTAAATATCGAGCCGATTGCTCAGCTACCGCGTACAAGAGGAGCAGGTCTATTGTGTAGGGAGAGTGATGCCCGACAAGATGAGGGGATACATCATGGTTAGTAGGATCCTACACCCTGCCAATGAGGTTTCACTTGTGAGGCAGCTCATGATCACTACCGTTGCATTAGCTATGTGCCCCAATGGGCGCGACACCCACATACATGGAGGTCTCACCTACATGATTTGGGACATGGAGAGACATCAAAGAGTATACTCTTGGGATCGGATCATGCTTGCATATATCTATCATAACCTTGTAGAGTATGTGTTTGGACAGGGGTGTAGTCTGATGACCTGCACACTACTACAGGTGTGGATGTTTGAGCATATTACATGCGCTAGGTTTGTTGGAGTCCCTACGGACTTAGTTCTAGAGCAACCTAGGGTATTTTCTTATCCACTTACCTGTGAGTAGTGGTTTGGGGATCTACTGCATTGGAGATTGAGTCTAGATAGATTGACAATAGATATGATCATATGGAGACCTTACCTCAAGATGTATATGTGGGTAGGGATACACAGGCAATTATTTTACATGCAGAGGAGCCATCTACTGGAGGGATGGTATAGTCACATAGTCATCCCTTGTACTTTGATTGAGTTTGGAGGCAGTTTGGGTTCAAGAAGTGTGTTCCTACTGATGTGCTTATCTACATCTTACACTCACGCCTGACTCCTAGGTCAGGAGCTATTTTAAGGCCTACGAGCGATGAAATTGACATCACAAATTCAGATGGATTGGATCAAGATATCGCGACCGATTATAAAGATGATGTGGGCATGCATTGATGGTACATCACATGGTGTGGGAGGACATACCCTGGAGCCTTCTTTCTAGTAGACTATCCTAGAGGGAATCCCAAACTATGGCGATAGACGAGCGATGAGGAGAGACCTGATACATCAGAGGAGGACATAGATGATTAGATTGACGATGTATGATAGCAGGAAGCGGGTAGTGATGGAGATGATTCTGATATAGGAGAGGGAGATCAGGATGGAGATAATGAGGAGGATGGAGAGGAGGAGGAAGAGGATGGGGATGAGGAGGAGGAGGAAGAGGAGGAGGACGAGTAGGATGAAGAGGACAAGGAGATTGAGGAGGATGAGTCAGATGCAATTCCTCATCACTCCGGGGATGACACCATAGCACTTGATCCTCTGAACCTCCCATCACAGGAGGAGAAGGACCCTATAAAGGGTCCTGATTCCAGTCCCCATCGAATGGTGCCTATTATGTAGAGATAGTACGAGTGCGAAGAGCCTAGTGGGTCCCAGTCTCAGGTAGTTCCTTTCCACAACCCCTACTGGCGAGAGGGAGATCTAGGTAAGGTACTTTATGATTTTTTTAATTATGTATCTTATTTGGTTAGACTTCATAAAATAGAATGTTATTGATGAAAACTTCTCTCTCTCTATAGCTAGCATCTAGGAATGGCGCTCCCTTATCCAACATGCAGTGACATAACTCATCATGTCTGCACACATCCCCAGTTCCTTGTAGATAGCACATAGATCACAGGGAAGAGTGGGATGACATGAGAACCTATTTACCCCCATTCAAATGGAGATGGAGGTCTGGTGAGACACAAAGAGATCTTTGCAAGAGAGATTACAACAAACAAAGTGTGATCCAGCAGTGTCTCAGATATATTATGATGGATAGGGATTGTAGGAGCTCCTTACAGAGTCACTCACATTCTATATCATGATACACACCCATGGGCCCACCCCCATGGCTAGATCAGGAGGGGACATCTAGTCACCATCCTCCAACTACTAGTCCTAGGGATAGGAGATGACTCTGCTTTATTAGGAGACATTTTGTTGATGTATATGTTATGACACTCATGGATATGTATTAAATTATGTTATTTTAATACTTAAACAATGTATACATTGCTTTTATTAAAAGTAACACATTTGGTGATGAACATGTATATCTAATTTAATTTATAAGTGATTTATTTCTCAATGCTTCATGATTAAATTGATACATGTGTGATTTAATTAAATAAATAATTATTTAATTAAATGCTACTTTGATGATGTAGAAGAGAAATGTGTTAAGCCTAAGAACTATATGACTAATGTGATTTAATTAACTCTAATTAAACACAACATGATATAATCCTACTTAACACATAAGAAATTTTATAACATGCTAGCACATATAAAATATAAATCTATTACAATTTACATAATTGAATCCAAGAAAAACAACGAAGTAAAGAAACATGCTTGTCAAGAACGAAGTAATGTAGACTAAATAATACAATATAATTCAATACCACATACTTTAATGAAGATATGCTAACACATTATCCAATTTTGAAGAAAGAAAAGGTACAAAGAGAGAGAAGATAAACTAGAAAGAAAGAAAACAGGGAGAGAAAGAAAGAAAAAGAGGCTAGGCATAGTATTTAGGAAGGTGCATAGCATTTATAGGTTCCTTGAGAGGTGTAGCTTTCACATCTGCTATCTTGTAAGCACCTAATCCATATAATTTGATAAAAATGTATGGTCCAAGCCAAATAGGGCTAAATTTTCCTTTCTCCTCAAGTAGAGCATTCACGTTACATTGATTTTCATAAAGCACTAGATCGCCCACTGAAAAGGAAAGTTGAATGACTTTATCATTATAGCTCCATTGTAAAGTTTTATGATATGCTTGAATATGCTCGAGAGTGCTTATACGTTGTTCATCGAGCATCTCAAGTTGTTAAAGTCTTTGTTTTTTATAGGAATCGTCATCCACTATACCCCTAAGAGAAAGTCTCAAAGAAGGAATTTCTAACTCCAAAGGCATAATGGCATCATCACCATAAATAAGATTATAAGGAGTACAACCCATAGCAACATGTACACTCATCCGATAGGCCCAAAGAGAATAGGTTAATTGAGTATGCCAATCCTTACCATGCCTGTTTATAGTCTTTTGAAGAATCTGGTCAATTATCCTATTAGAAGACTAGGCTTGACCATTTGATTGAGGATAGTAGGGTGTAGAAAATTTATGTTGAATATAGTATTTCTTGAGGAAATTCTTCACATCCTTATTTTTAAATGATGTTCCATTATATGAAACTAAGGCAAAAGGTATTCAAATTGGGAAATAATGTTCTCTAAGATGAATTGACAAATTACCTCAGCAGTAGTGGATCAAAGAGGAACTGCTTCCACCCACTTTGCAAAGTAATTAGTTGTAGTGATGATGAAAGTATGTCCTTAGGATGAAGGAGGAGATATTTTATGAATGATATCCAAACCCCACGTAGAAAAGGGCCAAGATGCTACTTGAGATCGAAGTTCTTGGGCATGAGCCTGGATCAAATTACTATGTTGCTAACACAGATGACATTTTTTAACAAACACAAAGGAATATTTTCCCATAGTCTACCAACAATATCCCATTTAGAGTAATCTCTGAACTAAGGATCTACCCCCAAAATGCCCCCTGCAAGCACCTGAATGTGCTTCCTCAAGAGCAATAGGTATTTCAGCTTTGTTAAGACATCTAAGAAGAAGACCATTATAACCCTTGCTATAAAGAACACTAGAAAGGATAATGTATCTAGTAGCCAATTTATGAATCCTATCCTGAGTATTCTTGTTTGTAGAGTCAAGAAAGGTACCATCATTTAAATATCTCACAATATGCGAGTACCATTCATTGGAATCGATAATGCAACAATATGCCACATCACTAGGATTATCAGCAATAGCCGATGTAGTGAGGTTGTGAATAGTGAATTTAAGATCTACCAAGGGATCCTCTAAAGATAAAAGAGAAGCTACACATGCCATTGCATCAACATGTCGATTATATTTTCGAGGAACAGGCTCCATGGTATAAGAATCAAATTTATGTAACAAGGATATAGCTAGATCTCTATATTGTGATAATTTGTCTTGCTTAGCTTGATTAACTCCTGTCACTTGTCTTATGATTAGTTGAGAATCTCCATAGATATGTAGATGTTTTATGTTTAATGCTAAGGCTACTTTAATTCTAGCAATAAGATCCTCATATTCAACAATGTTGTTGGTACACAATAAATTGAGATGATATGATAAGGGGATAGGCTTCATTTTAGGAGAAATTAAGACTACCCCTACCCCCGATCATGTACGATATATAGAGCCATCAAAATATAATTCCCAAATCTCATCAATCTTAATAGATAAAATGTATTCATTGGGAAAGGACTTTGGATTAGGTAGGGAGAAGGGTGAAGGAGCCTCAACCAAGTGGCCAGTCAATGCTTGACCCTTTATTGCCTTCTGCAAGACAAACTTAAGGTCAAACTCAGTCAACATCATAACCCACTTAGCCGAGCGTCCCGAAAGGTCATCTTTAGAGAAAAGATGCTTGAGGGTATAAAATTTAATGATAAAATGGAATTCAACATTCAAAAGGTAATGCCTTAACTTTTGGGTTGCAAAGACAAAAGCAAGGCATTGCCTTTCTATTGCAGAATATCAGACTTCGTAATCAAGTAGAGTATGACTTATATGATAAACCGAACATTCTCTACCATCCTTATCATGTTGTCCCAATAAGGCTGCAAGAGCATGAAGGGAAGCAACTGTGCATAGAAAAAAGGGTTTAGAAGGGTCAACGAATTGAAGAATAGGAGGATTGGCCAAATAAGTTTTTAGGTCTTCAAAAGCTTGATGACAATCTTCATTCCACTAAAAGGTGATATTATTTTTAGGAAATTGAGTAAAAGGAAAGGTACGATCTGCAAGCTGAGATACAAACCTACGAATAACTTGAATCTTTCCTTGCAAACTTTTGAGCTGAGAGACATTTTTAGGAGGTGACATGTTAACAATGACAGCTATCTTTTTCGTATCCACCTCAATTCCACGATGTGAAACTATGAATCCTAATAGTTTTCCACTATCCACACCAAAAAAACATTTTTGGGGATTCAAGCACATGTTATACTTACAAATTCTCTCAAAGACCTGATGAAGGATCTTGACATGATCTATGTGAAGAATAGATTTAGCTAAGATATCATCAACGCAATGTTCTAAGGTCTTATGCATGTTGTAGTCACATAAATCTGTCCACTTAATTAAATGAATATTTACTATTTATTTGATTATTTAACTATCAATAATCAATTAATTAAATTAATATTTAGTTAATTTCATCCTCAACCTCTTCTTCTATTAACTAGATAAATTGTTCAATTTATTTAAATTAATTCATTAAGCCACACTCTAAATCAATTAAATGAATAAAGCACATTTATTTAATTTAACCCCCTTTCCTCCTTTAAATAAATAAATAAATATTTATTTAAACCCCTAAACTACCCCCCCACTTGCATTCACCTACAAATGCAAGTTGCACCTATTTAGTTGAAATAAATGAATTTTATTCTAATCAAAATCCTATTTTCTCTCACCCACCAAATCCAATAAACTCTTCTAACCCATTCTAGACTCTTCTAACCCATTCTAGATTCTTCTAATCCATTATAAATTAGCCTAATCATCCTCCCTAATTATTGTCACATTCCTAAGCAACTTGAAGTCACTTCTCAAAGCTTCAAAGTCTTTGAAAAGACTTAAAGCCTTTATGTCTTCAACAAGTTAACCCCTAAAGTCCTCAAAACCATTAATGGTTAAAATCAACTCACCCACATGGTTAGACACTTTCCCTCTAACTCAACCCTCATTTGACTCATGGGTCTCTTCAAGCATTTATTGCTTTGACCATGGTTATCCCCACTAATTCTTGCACAAGATCTTTTCCATTGGATAAAGGCATTATTCATTGGATAAAAGCTTTATTCATTAACTCAAGCCTAAACCTTATCTCCTAAGGTAACCTTCAAGTCATCTCAAGCATTTAATTCTTCTTCCCTCTCCTCTCAAGCCATCTCATGTTGACATTTGTCATCCTAGGATTGGGTTGAAATCCCTCACATGGATCATAAACCCATTAATCCTAACCCTTGTTGAGATTACTCAATCTCAACCATCCATTGCTCTGTTTTTCCTATAAATAGAGCCCATTCCTTTTTCAAAAGGATCCAAAAATCTTGTATGCATCAAACTTATAGTAAATTTGAGAGAGCATTTAAAAGAATTTTTCTTTGTTATTTTGGCTAAAATTAACATAGATTAATTAGGCATTTTCTCATATTTAGCTTGTTTGCATTTGCATAATCTTTTATCTTCATTTTTCACAATCTTGAATCTCCATAAGACATCCATAATAGTGCAAAAAGCTAAGGGCTACACTCATGTGGAACTTGGAGAGGAGAGGAACAAGAGAGGAGCAACTATAAGCATATTGGAGGGCATCTTGGAGGGTTTTGTGTCTTTCCTTCATTTTTGTGTGCTTTCCATAATCTATTTTATATCTCTCTTGGTATGCATATTTAGGATTGTAGTTTCATTCATCTTTTGTTTTTGATTGCCACTAACAACACTAACGTTTGAATCTTATGGTTCTTGCATCTTTTTTAGCATGCATCACATGTAATCATGAAAGATAAGAGTCATAGCATGCTGATAGTTTGTGCATTCATTTTTCAATCCAAAAGGCACCATAACCCAACAAAACATGCCCCAAGGGGTGGTGAAAGCAGTTTTGTATTGATCTTGAGGATTAATGAAGATTTGATTATATCTAAAGAAACCATCCATGAAGGATAATAAGGCATGACCCTCTATAGAATTGACACTATCATATCGATATTCAAGAGAGGGAAATCATCTCGTAAAAAGGCTTTGTTTAGATCATGAAAGTTTGTACACATCCTAATCTTATTATCAGACTTAGCCACAACCACAATGTTTGAAATCCATGGGGAATAATCAATAGGACGGATGAATCCAACATCCAACAATTTTTAAATCTTAACTTTAACAAGTAATGCCTCTTCAGGGTGAATCT
Organism: Cryptomeria japonica; assembly: GCF_030272615.1. NCBI lineage: Eukaryota > Viridiplantae > Streptophyta > Pinopsida > Cupressales > Cupressaceae > Cryptomeria > Cryptomeria japonica. The sequence continues at coordinate 463,040,440 of NC_081408.1, forward strand.
TTCGAATCTTTTGCTTCACAATTTTAACATTAGGAACTAGGATAATGTTATGAGTGACAATCTTAGGATCTATGCTAGGCATGTAAGAGTACATCCAAGCAAAGATTCCAGGGAATTCAAGTAATAAATCAAAATATTGTTTTTCTCTTCGTCAAGACATTTCCCTATCTTGATGATGTTATCTTCAACATAAGGATCTATCTTGATATCAACAGTGTCACTTATTAGGAGATTGCTTTGTTGAGGAGCATCTTATAATTGAGGAAATTCTTTAACTATCTCATCATTATTTCTATCTTTCCCAAAGTAAGCTTCAACATTTAGACAATAGGGAAAGACACAATTATGGTGATAATGAGGAAGGTTGTCATAAGCTCCTAAGAATTCGGCTAAGGAATCATTAGTAGGAAAAACATCCAAAGCGAGGACACTAGAAGAGTCACGGTCAATATACTTTGGATATTTTATTGGGAGAGAGGAAGAAATGATATTAACACTAATAGATGGTCTCTTAGAGGCTTTAGTACACTTAAAAGGATCATAACCAAGCCCGAATGTTGTATCACAAAAAAATGTTTTCCAAGGGAACCTTTATCCCTTGTTCTTGAGCACCACATCCATTACCATTATATCCACACCTAGCTAGGATGTGAAAACTAGGACCATAAAGGTTATCCATTTCTGAGAGAGAAGAAGGATTTTCATAAAGTGAAAAGTCAAAGTCCTCTAGGTCAGAAACTAAGGGAGATGAAGTCTGGGAAGCCACCACAAAGTTATTACTCAAAGGCCCAGACACAGTGGATTTCTTTTTAGGTTCTTCTTCTTCTTCCTTCCTTTCAACCTTAGGTTCTTTAGGGAAAATTTTATATTCCTCTATGAAGGTATGATTAAAATAAAGGGTCCCCAATCATCTTCTGCAAGCACCTTTTAAGGAGAGAAAGTGTCCTCAAAAGTAAAATCAGGTTGAGAAGACTCTTCCTCAAGAACTTTTGGGTCCACTTGAGGAAGTATTGGGAAGTGATTCGGAAGTAGGATATTGGTTTGATGAAGTGGACAAACTAGAAGCTTTAGAGGAATCATCTAAGATAGTTGGGGAAGAACCAATTGAAGAGGATTTGGAAGTTGATGTCATACAAGGTCTCCCTAGTAACAAGTTGTATGTTAATTCTCCCAAAATGACATGGATGGGTGTGGGTAAAGTAATAGGACCTACCTTAACAGGCAAGGTGATGATACCTAATGAAGATTAGAAACATTATCAAAACCTCAGATAGTGAGATAATCGGGCTTAATAAGAGATGTATCAACATTGATCTTATGCAACAAGTTAATGCTACAAACATTAAGGCCATAACCATTGTCCACTAGTGTTCATCTTATTGCACTATCATTTATCATAACCACAATAATTAAGGGATCATATTGATGTTGAATTTCACTAGTGGGTAGCTCATCTTGTGTGAACACAATTTGAGCCTTAGGAGCTCTGATAGAATTAATCAAGGAGGCCATATTATTGGATGTCACTATGGGTGGGACATTCAATATTTTCAAGGCATCTTGTAGAAATCCATGATGAGTTTAAGAAGTCTGAATCAAGTCCCAAAGGGATATCTTGGAAGGAGTGGCTTTAAGTTGTTCAACAAGATCATATTACTTACCAAGAGTTTGTGAAATGTGAGGTGCTTGAGGAAGAATAGGTTGAGGATCAGGAAGAGAAGTTGGGATAACCAGAGGAAGATTAGGTTGCCCATTATTTCTTATGTTATAGGTATTGATAACCGCATTATAAATCTCTTTAGTTAATTATTTAGCATAGCTATAAGGACTCTTAGTGGGATTTCCTCCTTGCACAATAATGATAGGTTTGTTTGGAGTGCTAAGGGAATCATGACTATATCCACCTTGAACTGTGAAAATAGGTTGATTAGAAAGAGGTGAGGTTGGAGATCGATAAGCACCTTGGACTAAAAAAAGAGGTTTACTATGCTCATTCACATAAATCATGTTGATTCCAATAAAGCATGATCATAGTGATTGAAAGGTTTATCTTTGGACTCAAAAGGAGACATAACCTCATAAAGGGAATTATGAAAGTCAACCATGTTACTAGATTTAGTGGAGGAGTTGATAGGAATATACTCATGGGAGAAACCATTCAACTTATCTTTCTCATCACCATGAAATGGCATAGTAACAAGGTTGATTAATTTTTGGCAAAATGAGGGTTTAGAAAGCTTAGGGTAAAAAAACTCATCTAGAGCTTCATATAATTCATCCTTACTAAACTCATAATCAATATAATTGCATATATCATCAAAAGCATGAACATATTGCAAATAAAAATATGACATTTTGAAATGGAAATTGAATGAGATTTAAACACACAATGCAAGCAAATAAAGGGAAATCTCTCTATTTTTTTCTTGAATTTTTTTCTTTTTTTTTTGGAATTTTATGTTTATAAAGAAAAATGAAAAGATACAAAATCTAGATATAACAATGCAATGTAATGAAAATTCAATTGGGTTCACGTCAGGTTCACCAAAGATGTGTAGGGGAAAAAGTGAGACTAAGTATGGAAACCCTAATCCCACTCTCATACACACCCACAAAATACAAAAGAGCCTAGGGAGGTAACACACTTTGGATACTTCTTATGAGAAAGAGAGAGTCATGGATTACCTCTTAGGGTTTCTATTCCCTTGCTGTAAATGAGAGCGAGGAATGATTCAAAATGCAATTTAACCTAAAGTGCAAGTAAGAAAGCAAACCTTAATTTGGAAATGTAGAACATAAAACAACTGATAAACTACCAAAAAGTATAGATTAGGAAGCAAAATCAGAGGTGCACCTATGTCTGAAATCTGAGTCAAAATGTCCAGGACCAGGGTGCCACAACACTGTCCCGATTTTGCAAGTCAAAAGTTGCAACTGGAAGACTGGATTCTGGGATCTGCAAATTGCTGCACTGCCAAATGCTACTGAAATCAGGCAGGACCAGAGTGCCATGCCCCTGTCCTAGGGGTTTTTTGATGAGTTTTAAACCCTAAGATAGCCTCTGTGTTCTCTACTGGTCCTAAAAATTCTAGCGACGCTCGAATCCGAACCTGTACCTGTAGCTGAAAAAGAGGGTTTCAGGTGGTTAACCCTAAGGGAGAGGTACAAGCCAATTTTCAGTCAGTGATCTCTTATTGTTCTCCTACATCTTCAAAAGCCCTCAATTGATGAAATTATGCTTGATGAATGTTTGATGGATGGATGTTCAATGTTGTTGAGGACTTCAAAGATCTACTCTTTTGCTGTAAAGAAGGTTCTTTATGCTCCAAAAACCTGCCCTTAGATTCTTAGAAGAAGACCCCTTCAAATGAAGAAAGGGAGCTCTTGAGTATGAAACCCTAAATCTTAATTTCATGTTTAGGCCGACCTAGGATTTGAATTTCTTGCCAATCTTTTGGGGTTAAGCATTATTATATCATAAGTTTATGGTCCCAAAATTTCAAGAAAAAAGTTGAGGACTATGTGCACTTTCAACATGGTTCGACCAACTTTTCACCAAATTTTTGGGGCCATTAGATATGGTGATATTAGAGTTGATCCCAAAGTTATAGCTGATTTTGAGATGTTTTGATATGTGAAGTTGTGCCTTAAAGGTCAAAAAAGGACATAATTAAGGTTTATGATTAAATGATTTATTAAAGGAATAAAAAGGGGCCCACTTAGGTTAAAGGGACCAATTTTATAGCATGTGAAGAGGTGAAATATGAATTTAGATTTAATTAAACTAATTAATTAAATACTTAAAAGAGATTAGAAATGCAAGATGCAAAACACACTAAGGCGGGTGCTAAACCAAGTGTGAAATTGTACCACCCTAGCAACGGTGTGCAATTTACGATACTACAGATCATTATGCGGAGCACCTCATCCATCATTGGTAGTGTCAAATCAACTTTGCATGAGAGATTTGCTATGACTGACTTAGGCCTTTTGAATACTTTCTTAGGATTGAGATATCACATTCTTCTTTTGGGATTACTCTTTCTCAACCCAAGTATGCTTTTGATCTTCTTGCATGATTCCACATGGGTGATTGTAAGCCTGCATTAAATCCCTTTCTTTTAGGAGTCAAGCTTGAGGCTAAGTGTTCCACTCCACTTGATGCCACATTGTATCATCAGCTTGTTGGGAATCTCATCTACTTGACTTACACATGCCTTGATATTTCCTTTATGATTGGCATGGTTTCAAACTTTATGTAGGAACCACATGAGCTTCATTAGAAATACCAAACACATATTGCACTACGTATAGGGTACACATCACTATGAGATTCACTATGCAACATGCATAGGACTTACCTTGGTTGGTTACACAAAATCAGATTAGGCTTGTGATATTGATGATCATAAGTCCATTTTAGGTTTGAAATTTCATTCTTGGTTTAGGGCCCATTTGTTGGTAGAGAAAGAAGTAGCATGCTATTGCTCTCTATTCAACTAAGGATGAGTATTGAGGGGTTGTTAATGCAACTACTGAGGCTATTTGGCTTCAAAATATTCTCATAGAGTTTGGCATCACCACTCCCCAACCTACAATCCTTCATTGTGATAATCAGAGTACCATTCAAAACTCAAAGAACCTGGTTCACCATCAACAAACCAAACACATCAAGATCCACATGTACTACACCAGGGAGCTGATTCAGGAGAATGTCATTGATTTGGAGTATTGTCCTGCATGTTACGAGAATTTTTCCCGTGGAAATAAATTGCAATAAATATAATTAAATAAATGTAATTATGAACATTATTATAGTTATGGAAGGGTGTGATTTTTGGTAACCACCCTGTGACATTATATAAACCCATGAATTGGTAAAGAAGGATACACAGAGAGAGGGAGCAAATAATAGAAGAAAAAGAAATTGAAAGAAGCAAAAGTGAGAGGATAGTTAAGGTCTGGTGGTTGGGCATTGGGCATTGGAGAAGGGGCATATAGTGTGTGTCCAACTCGGGGTACAACGTACACCCAGGAGTGTCATGGCCAGGCTGTGTTTATTTCATGTCGTGAAGGCATGTGGGGTTCTGTGTAGGAACCGTGTCCTCCTGGAGTGCTTCCTTGCCTGGAAACCCTAGGCCTATAACTAATCCTCTACATGCAGGAAAGTAACCTCTCCATGATTTACAGATATGTATTGATCAATTTTATTTATAATCATTGCCCTAATGTTTCACTGCTGCAAATTATTATCTCAATGTTTTATTATTGATTATTGATGTACATTCATGTTTATAAAAGTTCATCTTTAATATAATTGTTCTATAAATGTTTCAAAGGTTCATTCAATATAAAATAATATAAATTTTATGAGTGATTAGTTTATCATTAACTTGAATAATTACTTTTGAAGCTTTATTAAAATATTGTGTATACACTTTATAATAAATAATAAATTAAACACCTTTCTTTTAAATTATTTATCTTAGGTAAAAGGTTAATTACATTAGGTTTAACTTAATCTTTGATTTATTTGATCCGCTGCAAATACTTAATTAATCATAGGGGAAAAGACCATTACATTTGGTATCAGAGCCAAATCAATCTTGAGAGCCTGTACGAGATCATTCAATTTTATTTGAAATTCTGTTGCTACACATTTAGCTTCCTTTCCTTACACATTAGAAAATAAATCACCAAGACAATAAAATAGTAGTTACTTTTTACTTTAGGTTTTTAGATTCCCTATAAATCATTTACCAAAGTATTTACCATCACATTTTTATTACTGAATATGACTTTATGAGTGGATTACTTCTCATTAAGAAATAATTACTAATAGAATAGGCCAAATTTTAACATCTTTAAATGTAAATATGATAAATTATGTGAGAAAAAGTAACCATTCTTAGTAGACAGTAACTTTTAATTAACCCTTTGTGTTTTTTTTTAAAGAGGGAGGAATAAGAAGTTTTGGGAGATAAACCTTAGATTACACATAATCTATCAATCTTTTAGAATTAAATTATATTTTAGTTTGTTGTATATATTAAATTTTTTATTTTTTTTGACCCAATGACATTTGTTTTAAGTTTATTTTGTTTTTTAATTTTCTATGAGTATCTAACAAAAACCCTGGATTTCACAGAGAGAGAGAGATCCACATCAACTTTGCCTTTTGCAACTCTTTGAGGGAATTTGTGATAGTACTTTTCTCTATGGTTAATTTTGTCATTAGGAGTAGATTAAATAAATAAAATATTAATCTAAATCTAATGTAATCCACTATTTATTATTAAGTATTTATTATTAAATAATGATAAACTAATTACTCAGAATATATAAAACATTGATATAATGATTTGCAATGGTGAAACATTAGGGCAATGACTATATGAGATCTATTAATACATATCTGTAAATCATGAAGAGGCTGCTTTCCTACACGTAGAGGATTAGTTATAGGTATAGGGTTTCTAGGCAAGGGAGCACTCTAGGAGGACACGGTTCTTACACAAAACCCCACATGCCTTCACGATATGAAATAAACACGGTTCTTACACAGAACTCCACATGCCTTCATGACATGAAACAAACACAGCCCTGGCCAGGACACTCCTAGGTGTACATTGTACCCTGAGTTGGACACACACTGTATGCCCCTTCTCCAATGTCCAATGCCCAACCACCAAACCTTAACTATCTTGTCGCTTTTGCTTCTTTCAATTTCTTTTTCTTCTATTATTTTCTTCCTCTCTCTGTCCTTCTTTATTGATTCATAGGTTTTAAATAATGTCTCAAAGGTGGTAACAAAAGTCATAACCCTTCATAACAATTATAATGTCCATAATTATATTTATTTAATACTATTTATTATAACTCCATTCCATGGGAAAAAGTCCCATAACAAAATTAAATCAGATGATGCATTTCTATCCCTTGTTCTAAATTTTTTTTTCACTAGTTCCTTGCTGGATTCCCAACTTGATATTTGTTTTTGATTAAGGTAAAAGCATGTTTTGAAGGGGCCTCGAAACCCTTTCCAAGCAGAACTTAAACAACAAAAGCAAAGAGATACAAAAAGGAACAAACCATCGAAAAGCCAGCAGAAAACCAAAGAAAACCAGAAAAAGCCCCATAAAGCCAGCAAGCCAGCCGGACTCCAAGAGAGAAACTAGTTGATTTTTTCTAGGGCATTCGCCTGGGTGTTGCTAATTTCATGCAACTCTTTGATGTTATCTCTAAGATTAGAGAGATCCTTTGCAGAAGCAACCACGAATTTCTTGACACTAGCCCTGGTCCTCTTCGCAGCGCCACCAACCGAAGTAACTTCACCGCTACCAGTCTGGATAGTCTCTTCGTCCAAGTCAAGTTCCACTACCAGTTTTGGAGAGTTGGTATGATCAACAACCTTAGCAATATCCTCTAGGTTTTTAGTGACAATAGATAGGATACTCAGGATAACGCCCATAAGATTTTTCATTGTCTCTCTCCCTTCTTCCAGTGATTTAACCTTATCCTCCATATTCTGCTTCCAATTTATCTGGTCTCTGTTGTCATCCTCCCTCTTCTCATTCATGTTTTTCCCCTTTTTTTCTAGGTTCTTCAGGAGCTTGTAAGTCCATCTGTCATAAGCCATTCTTGCTTTAGTGAGTTTCTTGAGGTTATCTAAGAGAAGCCCTTTATCCACACTTTCCTTATCCTCACTAGCTCTGTCCTTAGTCATGTCCTTCTTAGAATCTTTGTTTGTTTCCTTCTCAAAATTCACATCAGTTTCCTCATTATCCTTGAAATCCACATCTTCCATAGGATGGCTGTTGTCCTTACCAGGGCGATCATTGAGGGTAGGGATTTCATTTCCAAGCTCAATATCACCACTTTCTTCCTCATCATTCTAGCTGTCTTCACCATTGGAGTCATTAGTCTCCATTTCGCTGCATTCCTTATCAATTTCCTTTGTTTCCATCCCAGGGGTACTTTTTCTTTTTTTGCTAGAGGACACCTTCTCCTTGCTGGAGTCTCCTCCCTCCATCTTTCTCTTACCCGGAGAGGTGAAAATCCTCTTGTTTTCCAATAGGGCGAGGGTTTTACTATGCTCATAGATGAGAAGCAAAAGCCCACAGTGGAGAATCGAGCTAGAGGGATTTTTACTATGTTTATTGAGGGACCTGGAAAGGGACCTAAAAAGGTAGTAGGGCAAAGATACCTTTTTTTCATGTCTGAAATGGTTTAAGAGAACGAAGTGGTAGGTGTGGGCCCTGGAGAATTGGCCCTCGACCGTGATGTATTCCATAATTGCATTCAAAACCCATCCCCATATTTTCTTAATATTAGCTACTTTGTAGTAGCCCCCAATGGCTTTGCCGATTCTAACCCTCTCTTTCTCTTTCCTCAGGAACAAATTGACCACATTGTTGGAGACTTTAAGGTCTCGAAAGAAATTAAGCCCAGTGTGGGGCATTCCAGTCACTGTAGCTATAAGCCCAACATCCAGCTTGAACTTAACTCCATAGATTTTAAATGAGCCATTAGACCAATTTTCAGAAATCTTGGAAACGACAAGGTTTACCCTACCTTTATCATAATCCATGAGCTTCTCCATGAAGCTTGTGAGGGAACCCTTTTCCAGTTTTGCCCACACTTTCGACATCTCTTTCCAAGTCGATGTATTGTCTGGTTCCTCCCTTCTTAGGTCTCCTCCCATCTTTGGATTCAGACTATCTGCTCTGTTTCTCTACAAACTAAGCCCTTCTTTCCTGAAGTTTCTCAAGATTTTGAACCGGGAAATCCACAAAGCGTGTGGCAAAATATTATAGATTGTTGGGGATCTTCCGCTTTGCCAAGTAATGATGACCTTTCCATCAAGGCATAAATTATTCATAATCCCTGTCATGATTATACTATCCTTCTCTCCCCATATGATGGTCCTTTCTAAGGAGCCCTTTAATGTTTAAATTGAGATCTTCCCCATGCCAAATCGATTGGGAGTCGGAGTAAACTCCTATATTCGCTAGATAGGCCGCCACACATTTTTTCTCTCTAAAGGCATGTTGAATAATAATTTCTTTAAAACTTGCAATGATCTCCCTAGCTTTCATGATAATATTTTCAATAGACCAAGCTCTGACTCCCCCTTGAGACACTTAATAATATTAAGTGAATCTCCCTCAAGCCATAATTTTTCATAATTAAGACTTTTGGCTAAAATTAAGGTGTTCAGGGCAGCTGAGGCTTTAGAAAAATGACTAGTTTGATTCCCCAAAGGACCAACCATCGCTTTTAAACAACTTCCAACAAAATTCCTGACAATGCCCCCATATCCAGCTTTACTCGGATTCCCCTTTGAGGCCCCATCAAAGTTAGCCTTAATCCACCCTTAAGGAGGAAAACACCAAACGAGGCCATCTCTTGCTTTCTCCTTGCTAGTTGTAGTGGTGGAGAGGTTCCACCTGTCTTTGAAGTCATCTTTAGCAGCCGGTCCATGATAAGTGCCATAGAGGCATTCAAATATACTCCTATAAATTTTATCTGCCACCACTTTGGGAATAGCCCTTTTATCCCTGAAAATCCTATTGTTACGCTCTTTCCAAATATTCCAATTAACAATCGGTAGAATGAGTCTCCAGGTCTCCACAATTTTAGGATTAGAATTAGGGCAATACCATTGCTGCCAGGTATCCCCTAGGGAGTTTGGGAAAACCCAACTCAGGTTCCACTTGCTTAAGATGATTTTCTAGATATTCTGACTAAAAGTGCACTAATTGAGAATATGGCAAGCCATCTCTTCTTCCGTGCAACAAAGAGAACACCTATTAGGAAAAACAAAACCTCTCTTTTGAAGGTTATCCAAAGTTAAAACCTTATTTTGGATGAAAATCCGGAAGAAGATATTAACCTTAGGAACTAACTTCTTGTTCCAAACTTTAGCCCAAATAGGTATTTCTTCCATAGAATCATTATGAATAGCCACAACTAAGGAAATGGAATATTTCCCATCTGAGGTTTCCCTCCATATCAATCTGTCATCTTTGTTGTCTATAGGGATTTTAGTAGAAAGAGCAATCTGAAGGAACTTGAGCCTCAGACACTGCTAGCTAAAATCAATCTAGCTCCCATTTCTCCAGTAATCTCTGACCAACTCACCAAACCTACTTTTGAACCAGTCTTTCCAGTCTTTAAGGATTGGGACTTCCTCTAGGGGTTTGTCCAATATCCATCTATCTTCCCAAAATCTTATTCTCCTCCCATCCCCAAGGTTCCAAGTTCGACCAGCAGCAACCCAGCTTTTAGCAGATTGAATAACATTCCATATAGCCGAACCTTCAACAATGAAAGAATTATCAAGGAATTCTTCCTCAGAAGGTTGCATATAAAGATATTTGTTTTTCCAGATTGAGTTCCATTCTCTTTCCTCTCCTTTCAATCTCCAAATTTGTTTGGCTAATAAAGCTTTATTCATAGTACCAATATTCCTTAAGCCCAACCCAACAGAGGCCTTAGGGGAACAAATTTTATTCCAGGCAATAAGGGGAATTCTATTTCTTGCTTCCACTCCTGACCAAAGAGTTTTATTTTGGATTCTTTCAATGGCTTCCAAAAACTTAGTGGGGATTTTGAACAAGCTAAGAGCATAAACAGGAAGATTTTGGAGAGTGGCTTTAAGCAAAGTAATTTTGCCCGCTTGACTAAGGACAACCCCTTTCCAACTAGCAAGTTTCAAGTTAAGTCTGTCTATCAACTTATTCCAGAAGGAATCCTCGGGCTTGAGACATAGAGGAAGCCCAAGATAAGTGGAGGGAAGCTCAGAAATAGTACATCCAAGAATTATACCAATCCTTAGTTGCCTTTGGACTGGGGTATTGATGAAGAACAGAGAACTTTTATCCCAGTTGATTTTTTGACCAGAGGTAGATTCATAAGTATTTAGGATATTCTTCATATTTTTAACTTCCAAGATGGCTGCCTCCCTCATGGTAATAGAATCATCAATGAATTGTTCATGAGAACAAACATCATTGGAAGAAGAAGGTTTCAGACCCCTAAGATTGCCATCTTCCACTTTTTTAAGAATAAATCTGCGCAGACATTCTGCTAGAATAGTAAACAGGATAGGGGATATGGGGTCCCCCTGTTTAAGACCTCTAGTGCTTTTGAAGAAGTTGGATGAGGAACCATTGACTATAACAGGAGATGAGGAAGTTTCCATAAGTTGAGAACAAAGCTGAATAACTTTGCCACTAAAACCGAAAGCTTTCATAATTCTAAGGAGAAACTGCCAATTCACTCTATCAAAAGCTTTAGCCATGTCTAACTTCAGGAAGAAGCCCTAGTTATTTGCCAATTTCAGGGAGTGGATATTTTCATGAACGGAAACAATAGAATCTAGAATTTGTCTATCAGGGACAAAGCCATTCTACTGGATAAAGATTATTCTTGGAAGTATATCCAACACCCTGGAAGTCAGAACCTTGGATAAAATCTTATACACAGAGTTACATAGGCTAATGGGTCTAAACTTGTTGAGAGAATCAACACTTGGGATTTTCGGGATAAGGACAATGAAGGTAGCATTCAGTTCCTTAAGGAGCCTTCTAGAGCCAAAGAATTCTTTAACACCATTGCAGATGTCAGCCTCCATGATGTGCCAAAATTTTTGGAAAAAAAACATTAGAAAACCATCCGGTCCAGGGGACTTATCACCCTGAAAAGAGAACACTGCCTTTTTGATTTCCTAATTAGAGGGAATACTAGATAAAAAGTTATTATTAGCTTCAGTCAAGATAGAAGGAATTGCTTGTAAAAGGGTATTTTGATTGCTGATATCCAGGTTATCCACTTCTCCCAGCAAGGAGCTAAAATGCTCAAGAGCTTCCTTCCTAATATCATTATCCTCTGTTAGGATGCCTTTACTACAGGATAGTTTGGATATTCTATTAGCCGCCCTATGCTTAAGAGCAGTTAAGTGAATAAACCAGGTATTTTTATCGCCTTCCTTTAAGAACAAGGCTCTAGATCTTTGTCTCCAAAATGTCTCTTCATTGGAGATAATGGTGTGGTATTTAGACAGGAGGACATTTTATACCATCCTAAGATCTTCAGACAACCCAGCCACTTGGATTCTATCTTGAACATCCTTTATTTCAGTTTTGACTTGATTTTTGCTCTTGAAAATATCCCCAAAAATCTCTTTATTCCAGATTTTAATTTTGGCCTTAAGGATATTGATCTTTTTGGCTATTCTAAAAAGAGCCTTACCCTCCACTTCAGAATTCCACCATTCAACAATATGCACTTACAAGGAAGGATGGGAAAGCCACACTTTTTCAAATCTGAAAGGGAAGTTTCTCTTGGCCGAAAGAGAGTTGGTAGAAAAGGAGATGGGGTAATGATCTGACCCAATTTTGATAACAAAAGCAAGGGAGCAACTAAACTTTGTTAGCTAATTAGGAGAAATTAAAGTTTTATCTAACTTTACTTGAATCAGGTTAGCTCTAGTTCTTCTATTTGTCCAGGTGTAATTGATGCCCTAGAGATCCACGTCAATGAGAGCTTGATCATTTATGAAATCCATAAGGTCTTGTTTCCCATCAAGTTGTAAAGGGAGACCTCCCATTTTCTCTTCCTCTTTGAGTGGAGTATTGAAATCTCCCATAATAATCCAGCTTTGGTCAACAAACTTGAATCTGTCGTCTGCAAGGCTTCTCCAATATTTAACTCTCCCGGTTTTAGTGTTAGGTGCATAGACATTAGATAACACCCAGAAAAAGTTGTCCTTAATATGATCAAGCTGAACCGAGTTCTTGTTAAAAGTAGAGATGATTTCCCTACCTTTAATGGTTTTTTGGTTCCAAAAAATTGCAGTTCCTCCAGAAGCTCCCTCCGAGTTATAACCTATGACACCTTTTTCCTTGAAAATTCTTATCTTTTCAATTTTTTCCTTAGACATTTTGGTTTCCTGAACAAAGACCACATCTGGTTTATGATCTCTAATGATGTTTCATAACACATCCTACTTATGAGGGTCATTCAACCCTCTGATATTCCAGGATATTATCTTCATACTTTAACTAGGGATAGGGCTGACTCAATGGAACACTGTGTTCCATCAGCACGGTTCTTCCAGCTTTCCTATTCCCTATGATGTTTTAGGGATGGCCTTCCCTGCTTTTTGTTCTGACTTCCAACATCTGCCTTTTTTTTATTCCTGCTTCTAGTTGAGATCCCTCCATTGAGTTCCTCCTTGTTCATTTTTCCTTCTCTCAGACCAAGAATCTAGAGATTCCCTTCCAGAATAGCCATTACCACACTTTGTGAAGGGGTTTTACAAAGATGAGGCTTTGGGCTTCCATTGGTTAAAAGAAATAAGGGCTTGATGTCAGAAGGGTCTTGAGCTTCATTGAAGTTTTCCTCGGCCGATTTTGAGAATGAAGAGGCTGGACCGGATTCTTCCTTCTCCTGACTTATAGATCCAATCTCCTAGTCCTCTGGGCTATTTTTATTTTTCAACTCGGTTCCTTGCTCTACTTCTATAGAATTCTCTGGTTGGTTATTAGAGCAGACACAATCTTGTTTTTTATTATTGCTATTCCCAACCTTCTTGACTTCATTAACTAATTCTGTGACATCCTTATTTTGGTCACACTTAGCTGATGGGTCTCCTTTTTTATCAATCATTTGCCAAATCTTTTTGTTTTTAATATTGCTATTAGTCTTTCTTTCCTTTCTCTTCTTGAGCGGGCATGATTTTGCCCAATCCCCTGATTTTTTGCAATGGAAACAGGCAAACGGAAGTGATTCATATTCAATAGCTTGGGACCATTTTCCAAGTTTAGATATGATTTCTATGGATTGAGGCATATCTGTCATTTGATTAACATTAATATAGATGCGAGCAAAGACTAACCTTGATTTAGCCGCCATCATCGGATCAATCGACAGAAGTTCTCCAAATGATTTTTCAATACCCTTGAGTACTTCCTCATTCTAGTATTCCAGCGGGAGACCCGGGAGGCGTGTCCAAACTGGCGCAGAAACAAAGAAGTACTCATCAAGGGCGAGGTTCGGGGCCCATTTCTAAAGAGCCAAGGATGACTTGCCAAGCATCCATGGGACTTCACAGAGAGCCTTATTCATGTCTTCTTCAGAGTTAAAAGCGAAGGGAAAAAACCCCCTAGGCAGCGCTGCCACATCCACTTGACCTTTAACAAGCCATTTTCTCCTTATGAAATTCCTAACATCATCCATGTTAGGCCTAAAGCCAGAAAATCATCCCACTAATGTCATGGATAGACCTGCTACAGTCATATCTACCACTTTATCTAGAACAGAGATAGCGACCAGTCCCGAAATTGGATCTGAGATATTTTTGACTTCGGGGAGCCCAGATTTAGCCAGCAGTTTCACTCCAAAGAGCGAAGACCATTTTTTACCTTTACCTCTATCGTGTGGGTCCCTAGATTTCAAATCTTTTTCCTCCCTCAGTTTGACTATTTCCTTGTCCTCTTCTGACCCTTGAGATGCTTTTCCTCCTGCCTTTTTGCCAGTTCCGATCCTAGAGAAACTGCCTTCCCTAGGAAATCCGCCTTCCCCAGGAATTCCGCCGCCTTCCCTAGGAATTCCGCCATTCCCCAATTTGAAATTTGGGGTTCCCACTCCTTTTCGCTCTGCCATGCTAAAGAATTGTTCCAACTTGATATTTGTTGCTATTGGCATAAAAAATAAAAATAAATCTAAATTGTCTTGTAAGGAAAATAAATTCGTTAAGCAAAGGAAGTACATTTGAAAATATATACATCTTTAAATAATTGAAACAAATCTAAGCTAGAGAATCTCTTTAAGGCAAAAATTTGGTAAAGACCTTAGGAAAAAAGGGAATTGACCCATCAAAATGGCTTCAGAAAATGACCGAAAAGCTTACGAAGACCTAGAGAGAACCAATCAAGTCCTACTAAATGAAATCTCCGAACTAGCGGCTCAAGTCAATCAACTTAAGAAGGAATATATAGAAAAAAGAAAATAACAAGAGATGTCAATCTCAGAAAGCAAGAAAAGTTCTCGATCAGCATGACATCAAAACAAAACAAATGAAAAACATGGAGAAAAAATTAAACGGCGACGACAATCATTCGAAGAGAGTGACACTTCCAAATCAAGAAACTCCAACACTTTTGAATTATAATCCTCAGAAAATACATTTAGCAAACAAACACAATGAGAATTAGATAATTTTTCCTATAAAATCAAGCTACCTGAATATAGTGGTGACACTGGTATAGGAGAGGAAGCAGAGCAGTGGTTGACTAACCTAGAAAGATATTTTGACTTACAAAACACAAGTAGCTATGCTAGAAAAAAGTTCGCCACCTACCAATTGAGAAGTAGTGCATTAAATTGGTGGAAAGATATAGTTAGATCTTTAAAGCTACGAACTGATAGAACAAAATGGTCACAATTTAAAAAAATATTTCAACAGAAATGTCTTTCCGATTACTTTTTACAAGAAAAGAAGAATGAATTTTTTGAATTGAAACAAAGACTACGAACTGTAAGTGAATATAAATTTTTTTTTGAAAGACTTAATAGATTTGTACCATTCATCAAAGGACATGATCATGTTGTTAGATTTATCAATGGTTTAAGATATGAATACCAAGCTCAAGTATGGTGCGGCAAGCCAGTATCAATAGATGAAGCTGCACAAATTGCAGAAAATTTTGAAAATTATCATCAAATTTCAAGACAAAAAAGAGAAAATCGCAAAAGAAATAGGGAAGGATCATATAAGGAAACTTTCAAACAAGAAAGACAATATTCCAACCAAAATACAGTTTAGTGTAGATCCACCAATATGTCCCATTTCAACAAAGACCACAAAACATCATCAAGAATTCAATGTTGGGCTTGTGGTGAGAATCATCTTCAGGGAAATTGTCCTCAAATGCACCCTTATTGTGGGAAATGTGGCAAGAAACATTGTAAAAATGATCATTCATGCAACCCCCAATAACACCAAAATCAAGATAATAAAGTTTTCACCCCTTCCAACATGAAGATTTATGCAACTGTAGATACACGTACGGTGCATTACCAACCTTCTTTAATTGAAATTAAAGGTTCTATAAATAATCATCCCATTGTTTTTCTTGTTGATTCAAGAAGTAGTCATAACTTTATTTCTCCTAGGGTTGTAGCACAACTAAGTATTGCATCTAAATCAATAGAACCTTTAGATGTCAAAATGGCAGATGGTAGAATAGTTAGACAAACAGGTGTAATTATTGAAAATTTAAAATTTGAATTAGACAAGCTTGTAACATATGATCATTTTCACATATTAAATCTAGGTACGTATGATGCTCTTCTAGGTATGAGTTGGTTGGAGAAAAAAATTGCTTTCCTAGGTTGTGAAAACAAATAGGTTATGCTAAACTCTAACATGGGGACATGCCATATTTTACAGGGGGAGAAAAGACCTCTTCACATTAAAACCATTTCAGCAATGCAAGTTAAGCATAGTGTGAGGAAAAATTGTAAAATATATTGTGCTATGATTTTTAAAACATGTTTTAAATTAAAATTAGGTATTAATATTAAACCTGTGCTGCAATAATTTAAAGATGTGTTACCCGAAGAATTATATAGCTTACCTCCTAAACGATCCATAGAACATGCAATTGATCTAGTTCCCGGGGCAGAACCTGTCTCAAAGCTCCTTATCGATAGTCAATCCCTAAATTAACTGAACTAAAAATCTAATTAACGCAACTAATTAAGGAAGGTAAGATAAGGCCAAGTGTCTCTCCATGGGGTGCACCAGTATTATTCGTTAAAAAGAAAGACGGGACCATGAGGTTATGCATATATTATAGACAACTTAACAAATTAACCATAAAGAGCAAGTGCCCCTTGCCTCAAATTGATGACGTCCTAGACCAGTTACATGGTGCCAAATGCTTTTCCAAAATAGATCAAAGGTCAGGATACCATCAAATTCATATTAAAGAATCTGACATTTCCAAAACGACATTTCGAACATGATATAGTCATTGTGAATTTGTGGTAATGAATTTTGGTCTAAGTAACACACCTACAACCTTAATGACCTTCATGCATGATATCTTCCAACCATTTCTAGATGTATTTTTTATCATCTTTTTGGATGACATATTAATATTCTCAAAAAATGAGCAAGAACATGAGCAACATTTGAGGATGGTACTAGAGACCTTACGAAAACACAAATTATATGCCAAATTAAGCAAGTGTGAATTCTTTAAATCAGAAGTATCTTATTTAGGTCATATAGTTTCAGAAAAAGGTATTCACTAGACCCTTCTAAGATTAAAGCAATTCAAGATTGGCCTATCCCCAAGGATTCTCATGAAGTAAGAAGTTTCCTAGGATTATCTGGGTTCTATCGTCGATTTGTTAAAAAATATTCAAAAATTGCTGCACCTTTAACTGACCTAACTAATAAAGATCAAAATTATAAATGGACTAATGAATATGATAAGGCTTTTGAAACATTAAAAACATTGCTAACTACTGCACCTATTCTTTGCATCCCAAATTTTAGCAAACCTTTTGTTGTGATTATAGATGCATGTGGGACAGGTATAGGTGGTTTTCTAATGCAGGATAACCAAGTTGTATGCTAAGAATCAAGAAAATTATTACCTGCTGAAAGAAACTATCCTATTCATGATCTTGAATTATTAGGGGTTGTCAATGCCTTAAAGGTTTGGCGACACTATCTATCAGGAAACAAGTTTATTTTGAAAATAGACCATCGTAGTCTTCAACACATATTTACTCAACCTCAACTTAACATGAGACAAAGAAGGTGGATGAAACTCTTAACTGAATATGATTTCACTATCCAGTATATTCCTGGAAAAGAGAATATAGTGGCAGATTCATTAAGTCGAAAAAGATTATGTGTTAATTCTTTGAGGTTGGTAAGGAGCCAATTTGAACATGATATCATATCCAAATTACCTACTGATGACTATTTCCAGCCAATTTATGAAGGCCTCCAAAATCAATCCCTTAATATCCATTTGAAAGACCACTTAGAACAATATTTACTAAGTAGAAATGGACTCCTCTATTTCAAAGGAAGATTGTGTATTCCTAATATACTTGGCATTAAATCACAAATATTGAAAAATTATCATGATTTACCTATAGCCGGACACCCTGGATTTCAAAAAACCTATCTTTCAATCAAGAAAAACTACTTTTGGCCTCAAATGAAGAGTGAGATCCATACTTATGTGCAACAATGCTTAACTTGTCAAAAGGTAAAAGCGGAACAATGTAAACCTCTTGGCCTCTTGCAATCCTTGTCTATTGGCCTCTTGCAATCCTTGTCTATTCTAGAGTGGAAGAATCAATTAGTATGGAATTTATCACTGGATTACCTCGAACCCGAAAAGGTCATGATTCTATCTTTGTAGTAGTAGATCGATTAACCAAAATGGCACATTTTCTACCCATCAAGATAAAATCTTCTTCTTCTGACATTGCCCACATATTTATTAAAGAAATTGTTAGATTGCATGGTATTCCAAAGAATATTGTTTCAGATCGAGACCCTAGATTTACATCATTTTTTTCTGAACCTGGCACTAAATTAAGCTTCAATATTGCATATCACCCTGAATCTGATGGGCAAACTGAATGAATTAATAGAGTCTTAGAAGATATGTTGCAAATGTATACCATGGATAAACCCAAATCATGTGAGGACTACTTACATTTAGTTGAGTTTTCCTACAATCAAGGATATCATTCAACGATTAAGATGTCACCTTTTGAAGCTATGTATGGTTGAAATTGTAACACACCTATCTCTTGGTCTGAACCTGTTCATAAGATTTGGTATGAAAATGAAAACTTGTTAGAGACGGATGCTATTATTAAAAAATCCAAACAAAACATGAAAGCTTCCTAGGATCGATATAAAAGTTGGGCTGATTCCAAGAGGGCTACTCGAGATTTTGATGTTGGTGATCATGTTTTCTTAAGAGTCAAACCGAAAAGGAGCTCATTAAAGCTTGGAAAGTATTCTAAAATAGCTCCTCGTTATTGTGGTGCTTTTGAAATATTAGAACGAATAGGAAATGTTGCTTATAGACTTGCTTTACCTCCTCAGTTACAAATTCATGATGTATTTCATGTAAGTTTACTTAAGAAATATGTTCATAATATAGATCATGCTATTCATTGGAAAAGTATTTCTATTGAACCTTCTTGTGAATTTAAAAATGAACCAGAAAGAATAATTGAAAAAAGAACTAGAACATTAAGAAATATAATCATAAAAGAAGTAAAAGTTAAATGGAGTCATTGTGGTAATGGATAGTGCTACATGGGAAAAAGCTAATTTTATTAGAGTTCAATATCCACAATTATTTGACTAAATTTTATTTTACATGTGTTAATGATGCAAAAAATCCTAATGCTACTAAGGGTAGTAGCTGATTTACAGGGGGAGAAATGTTACGAGACTTTTTCCCGTGGAAATAAATTGCAATAAATATATTTAAATAAATGTAATTATGAATATTATTATAGTTATGAAAGGGTGTGATTTTTGGTAACCACCCTGTGACATTATATAAACTTGTGAATTGATAAAGAAGGATACACAAAGAGAGGGAGAAAATAATAGAAGAAAAAGAAATTGAAAGAAGCAAAAGCGAGAGGATAGTTAAGGTTTGGTGGTTGGGCATTGGGCATTGGAGAAGGGGCATACAGTGTGTGTGTCCAACTCGGGGTACAACGTACACCCGAGAGTGTTCTAGCCAGGGCTGTGTTTATTTCATGCCGTGAAGGCATGTGGGGTTCTGTGTAGGAACCTTCCTCCTAGAGTGCTTCCTTGCCTGGAAACCCTAGGCCTATAACTAATCCTCTGCATGTGGGAAACAACCTCTCCATGATTTACAGATATGTATTAATCAATTTTATTTATAATCATTTCCCTAATGTTTCACTTCTGCAAATTATTATCTCAATGTTTTATTATTGATTATTGATGTACATTCATGTTTATAAAAGTTCATCTTTAGTATAATTGTTCTATAAATGTTTCGAAGGTTCATTCAATATAAATAATATAAATTTTATGAGTGATTAATTTATCATTACCTTGAATAATTACTTTTGAAACTTTATTAAAATATTGTGTATACACTTCATAATAAATAATAAATTAAACACCTTTCTTTTAAATTATTTATCTTAGGTAAAAGGTTAATTACATTAGGTTTAACTTAATATTTAATTTATTTGATCCACTGCAAATACTTAATTAATCATAGGGGAAAAGACCATTACACTACAACAGAGCATATTGGAGACATCTTCACCAAACCCTTAACTAAGAGTAAGTTTCATCAAATCTAAGCTCTCTTGAGGGTGCAAAATATTTCATTAATGGGGTTAGTTGACTTCTCCTTCCTCTCTTATGGGGGGAACTTTTTTCTCTCTTGAGGTTTTATTCTTCTTCTTTGAGAGTTCTTTTGTATTTTCATCTCTCTTTTGGGGGGGATTTTTTTCCCACTGGGTTTTCTCCCTTTTTTCCATTTGTGAGAGATTGCATTGCATTTGTTCATGGGTACCTAACATGGCCTAGTAGTCAAGACCCATCTTGTATTGTTAGATTGAGTCCACATTCCCCTAAGTTGAACTTAAGGGGGGTTGTTGGTGTAAATTATGTCTCATAATTACACTTTAATTAAGTTGACTTAGTATAATGATAAACTTATAAGGCGCTGAGAAAGGGGGGGGGGGGTAAATCAGTGCAAGAAAAACTTAATATATTTGATAACACCTTTCACCAACTTGAAAAACAATATGCATGCAAGAAATATAACCACATAAGAAAACATCCAACAAAGCATGCAAACCATAACACAATGATTTTCACGTAGAAACCCAAATGGGAAAAACCACGCTGGGAATTAATACCCACAAGGATAAACTATCTGCAGTATAGAGATAAGACCAGTTAAGGTCACACAACACCCTGTTAGGGGTACACCCAGTTAAGAGTGTTTTAGCTTGGTTAAGAGCTATACAATAAGGCCTATTAGGACCCAACCCTATTAGGGGCTACCCGGTTAAGGGATTTCAAAATAAAAGCTAACGTGTCACCTTGTTAGAGGATTTCACCTTTGGACCTATTAGTATCCTATCGCACCCTGTTAGGAGTGACCTTGTTAGAGGATTTTCTTGCAACTGTTAGGAAGACAACAAGTTCAACTGATCTAAAGTTAGCACCTTTGTGCCTAATTAGATCCGTTTCTTCTCTTCTTCTATCACTGACTAAACATCAAACCCTAACTTCTCCTTCAACCACACGATCAAATTCTCACTCTTGATCCATAAAATCATACAACTTACATCTCCTTATAAAGACTCTATTAAGTCAGCTAAGAACCTTGGAATAGTTCCATTTACATTTTCTTGCTCATTACACTTTCTCTTGTCAGCCAAACAAAACATAACAATAAGTGTACCGATTATCGATCAAAGTAACTCTGCTTTACCGGTTCTTTGTTCTTCCTGACTGTAATTGTTCTTCTGATCATAACTCGCTCAATATGTTGAATCTACTAATGAGGTTTGGAACATAGGTGCATGTTCTTGTCTCCAACACTCCTATAAAACTACAACGTCTAACTCTTCTCTAATCATTCATACCAGTCATTTGATCATCACTTTGTTCCTACTTACCGATTGATAGCAACTTAGAAGTTTTGCTGTCTAAGTGATTCCACTACCGGTTAGGCTATACTGGTTGGTCTAGATGACTTAGAGGACTAACTAAACATTATTTCCATCAATGACAACACAAATAAAGTCATCAAAACAACTTATTACAACTCTATCATCATCATCATCAAGCCAACATATAATACATTTATTTTAGTTTTCATATGAGACACTTAGGGAAGTGTGCATCTAGGGAATATGGTTCTAGGAGAAATCCCACCTTTTATGGTGTTATCTTGTTATCACATTCCACCTTCAGTGGGTGACCCACCTTTAGTGGAATATTCTATTATTTCTCCTACCGACCCCTACCTACCCTTGTATCTCATTGGGCCATATGTCATGATTGTGTGCTCTCTTTTTGCTATGGCCTTGCCTTTATAAGCGGGCTCATGTTAATTGTATAGTTGATCGATATTTGCATCTTGATGAGAATACAATTTGTTCTTGTCTATCTTTGTCTCTCTTGTGTTGTGCTATTAATTGGGATCTAGATCCTGGTTATTAGTCGCAAATTTTTTATAATAAGGAATAAAAATATTAAATGAAGAGCTTCTGACTCACAAAAATACATCAAGAACATAGATGAGAACTTTGGGGATTATGAATACTCCTTTAATTGATTTACCCATAAGATACAATTGATTAAATGGTGATAGTTAGATATGTTAATATAAACATGAGCATATAGTAATATATTGACAATAGAATTCAAAATGGGATAACGATAAGCATAATCATAATCATGAGATAAATAAAAAATAAATGATAAGCTTGTGGGTGCATATATTGGTGATTTATTTGGAAGTTTTTTTCTAAATAGAAAATAGCTAAAATTGGGGCCACCATTTTTCATTAATAAGACAAGCTATATAAAGGGAACTAAATTGCCACTTTTTATATAAAAAGTAATGTTGATTATATCTTCTAAATAGTATTTGTATACACATAAAAATGGCTATGAGCAATTTTATATTTATTTAATGTTTATTCTTCTAGTAAATAGTTAATTTGAAAAGGTTAATCTATTTAATTCATTTCGTGTCTTTCTATTAATTTTTTTTAATACATAAATAGCTGCAGAGGGGCAACACCCTTGTATTAAAAAAGAAGGAGAATACAAGGCCTGATTCAATAAGAGCGGTTGGGGGAAAGAATCAAGAAGAAAACCCCCAACCATAGCTCTAATCCATGGAAAAGAGAAATCAACACAGGACTATATGAGGACAACAATATACCGACCTCTTAAGGATGCATAGGTCATAAGACAAAAACAAACAATCTCAAAAGGCAGAGAGACCAGAGGGCTTAGAGTCAATCGGAGTCACAGAGTGCCATCAGAAGTATCATCCACGAGTGCATTGGCCGCATCGAAGACAATGGGACATTCAGGGACACAATTCAAATGAGCTGTCGATTCTGCCTTCTCCTTAGGGAGTCGGTAGTCATTTGGATACCATTCTTCACCCAACCCAAACCCCCTGTCGTTTCCATCCACCAGATCACTCAAGGATCCCGAGGTCATCAGTCACTACTAGATCTTCACCACAGAGATAAATTGCTCTCCAATTTAACATGAAACCACTTTGTATACCAAAAGGAACTCAATGTTCCTAGAGATGATGGGCCAAGTTGCTTGGAAGGATTCAAAATCCAGATAATTAACAATCACAAGCTTTTTCACCTCCACTCTATTGCTAAGTGCAATATAGTAGTTTTGGGGAAGTGGAATTCTGAGATTGGCATCAATATTGTCCAATACAAAATCTATTTCCCCCAACAGGCAGTGCTTGAACATCATCTAGGTTAGTAGTTTTGCTTGCTGCTTACTAGTCCCCATGTAGATTAATATTGCAAGAAAAAAGGTTGGAATATCAGCATTGGCTCTATACCTATGGTAAGCCATAAGAAATTCCTTTCCCACGATCCTCTTTAAGCTGTGGAGAATGAGAGGATGTCAAGAGAAAATGACCTCTTGTAGATGCCTGTCCATGATTTCACCTAGGAAAGCCATCTGTCGACAAGTAGCTTCGACGAGGATTGGGGTCTCCATACTGAGTTTCCAAGAGAGGAAAGAAAAATATGGTGGAAAGAAGGGGTATTCCTTTATTAAATAGCAAGGAATTGAGCCAAAGAATATGACACCCTTCACCTGCATCTCCAATAAATGCCCACATGCGTGAGTTGCCGATATCCGACTAACCATCTGCTCCAAAACTCCTCAACTTGATGTCGACTGACTTTAAGCATCAAGTGATCATAAACAAATCTTGAAAGGATACACTCGTAACTGGATACTCAAGTACACTTTTATTTAATAGCCACGAGCCAAAAATGCATCACATCATGATGATAAGAGGAGACCTTAACTAGTTAATAAGGAAATCGGTCGATCTTTCCATCGAAAACAAGACCAAAAGGTGGAGAGGGGGAATCATGGCTACCAGGGAGCAGAGCACCGGTTTGCTCCACAAGCGGAGGGGGCCGATAGAAACAAAGAGCATGCACCTCAGGAGACCCACCGGTATGCACCATATTTCAAAGGACCCAACCTGAGTGAGGAGACCATATCAATCAACCCAACAAAAAACATCATCAGTGGATCTCCAGGGGGGTCACTAATGGTTATAGCCAATTTAGAAAGTCTATCGGCTTCACCATTGCCTTCTCTGTAGATATGGCTAACCCAAAATTCATCAAAGGTAGCTAGCAGCACTAGGATCGGTTGAAGCCACTGGTTAAGGTGCCAACAAGGGGTGCTATTGCAGTGGATCACGTTAATGACATTTAATGAGTCACCCTCGAAATGGATTTTCTGCACCCCAAGCTCCTTGCCTAGCTGAAGACCTCTTAATTCCACTCTAAATTCAGCTTCATTTTTAGTAGCCACTCCAATATTTTTAGAGATTTATTTTATACAAAGACCATCAGAGTCCCTCAGAATGCAACCAATACCACTTTGCCCCAGATTGCCTACAGAAGCACCATCAAAGTTTACCTTGCTCCACCCAGCTGCTGGTGCGTCCCAAATCACCCTCGCTCTTGGATTGGTCTGATCCACTGGAGAGTCTAGACTGAAAATTAGAGGGATGAGTAGGTTTGGAAGAGCCATCTTAATCTTACAATCCCAGTCCATGAGCAAATTTTTCTTAAGTGTTTTGGATTGGGCTGCCACATTCAGGAGATCAGTCAGGTGGTTCTCAATTTTCGCACAAAGAGACTGAGGGCCCATATCTTTACCTTGGAAGATTATGTGGTTCCTTTCTTTCCAAATTTCCCAAATTAGAAGTGATGGGAGGATGAAGAGCAAATCAGAAAAAACCGCCTTTCCTATCGGTTTAGGCCATTGCAAAAACCATTTGTCCAGCCCTACTGGGAAGGGGCCAAATAATCTCAGTTTTCCCATGAAATACCACCAACAATGACTGGAGAATTTGCAATGGAGAAGAAGATGATCTACAGTCTCTTCTTGATATAGACATAAAGGACATCTACTAGGTCCATTGATACCAATTGAATGGAGCCTTTCTTGAGTTAATATTTTCCTCTAGCAGGCCAACCAGGCAAAGGAACCCGCTTTGAGAAGGAGGTGTTGATGCCAAAATAGATTAACAGGCCAGTCTTTTTTGTCTATAGTCACCTCTTTCATCTTGTAGCCAAAGCATACCTTGTATTTTCCATCAGAGGGGTCGCACTACCTAATAATATCCTTATCAGGGGAAGGGAAAATAATCCTTTTGTTGAGAATGTCATTAAATAAGTCCTTTTGAAACTGATCCAAGTCTAGCTCATCCAAGGAGTTCCATTTTCATTTAGAAATACCATTTTCTAGGATTGGATAACCATAATCACAAATATTATGCCCCCAAAGGTGACAGGTTTCCTCCATAACAGGATGTAGAGAGGGGTTGTGAACATAGGGCAACTTCACTCGACCAAGAATCAAACCAAAAGGAGGCATCCCTACCATTCCTGACCTCCCAAGTAACCTGATCGCTTATGATTTCCTTGCTGTCCAAAATGAAATTCCAGATAGCCAAACCCTTGGGAGGGTTGTTGATAGTCAGAATCCTCTTAGGTTCTAGGGAGTCCAGATATTTATGTTTCTAGAACCTTGCCCATTTTTGCTTCCTAGCGCTACAAATTTCCCAAACCAGTTTAGCACCCATTGCTAAATTCATAATTGATATTTGGTGAATACCGGTACCACTTGCCATTTTTGGTGGACAAATATTTTTCCAATCTATCAGGGGAAATTTACCTTTATCATCTGACCCATTCCAAAGGAAATTTATCATTAGAGAAATCAATTCATCTTCAACTGCCACCAGTAGTGTTGAAAGGGCTGACTTTATCATAGTGAGTTTCCCAGCAGAAGATAACCACTTGCCTTTCCGAGTTGCAAGATTGGATTCACACTTATCAATGAGGTGCTTCCTGTAGTGAGCTCTGTTACTACCAATGAAGAGTGGGGTACCAAGAAATTTCCATGGGAAATTAGCAACTCTGAGATTGAGAATCCTTGATAATACCATTTGCAAGTTGAGCAGAGTGTTGACAAAAAACACTTCAGATTTTTGCTCGTTGATTTTCTGTCTAGAAACCAAACAGTAATCATCAAGGCAAGTTTTGATTGATCTGGCTTCCCACCTATAGGCCAATCAAAATAGAATGGTGTCATCAGCAAACTGAAGATGAGTCCTTTTTTCAACCCTTGTTGCCACATTAACTCCAACCCAATGACCATCTTGCTGGAGAGCTCTTATGGATTGACCTAAAGCTTCAACCATTATGATAAACAAAAAGGGTGATAATGAATCACTTTGTCTAATACCTCTTGTCAAAGAGAAGAAACCATGGGATGAACCATTGACCATAAACTCGTGACCCAAGTGAGCCATTCCTTGTAGAAGCCAAATTTATTGAGAACATCAAATAAGAAATCCCTGTCCACCATGTCATAAGATTTCAGGTTGTCCAGTTTTAAAATCATACAGGAGTCATTGGTTTTCCTGGCTGTGTGGAGTGTTTCATGAGCAACAATGATACCTTCTACAATGGATCTTCCAAGGGCAAACCTGCTTTATTCCTCTGATATGATGTGCTTAAGGAGGGGCTTCAATCTGTTAGCTATGATCTTTGTTACAATCTTATATACAGTATTGCATAGAATGATAGGCCTGAAGTCACTCATCTGTTGTGGGTTCTGCTTCTTCAGAATTAGAGTCAAAAAGGTGTGATTGATGGCCCCTAACATAGTCATCTTCTTTCTTGATTCTTCTATGGAAAGGTGTAAATCTCAAGCAATGATATCCCAGTAAGGATGGAAGAACACGACAGAAAAGCCATTTGGGCCAAGAGTCTTATCCGGTTTCAACTGGAGGGTGGTTTTCCTTACTTCATCAATAGAAATGGGCGTACAGAGAGCTGTATTTTGATTAGTAGAAATGATGGATGGGATTGAGTTCAGAATTCTAGCTCTTGCTTCATGATCGATTTGACGGTCACCAGTCAGCAGCGAGTCAAAGAAACTTACAACAATGTCTAAGAGGTGATTCTTCTCAACAATGTTACCAATCCTCTGAATACCCCCAGTTTTCGTAGTGCCAGAAAGGATCACATTAAAATCCCTAGCTACCACACAACTACCATCGGTAATATTGTTTAGCTTAATGGATAGGAGATCCCAGAGAGCCCGCTTATCACCAGCAAAAGAAGGTCCATACTCATTGAAGAGATTGAAGATCTCATTTCGTCCAAGAATAGTGACCAAGCAATGTTGCCAATACTTATCTTCTCCCACAAGTGAGATCTTAACATTCATGGGGTTCCAAATAATTCCCAAGCCACCGAAAGCTCCATCTAATTGCCTAAAAAACCCATTCCACTATTTCCAAACTCTCATTTGGCCTCAATCTTAGCTTTGCTCCATTTAGTTTCCTATAGTAGCCAAATATCGCCTTTGGTGTCATCAATCTAGCACTTAATCAAGCACCAATGCCCCTGATGTTCCAAGATAAGAGTCTCATGACTCCTGGGGAAGGCCATTTTCCTTCCCTAAATTAAGTTTGGTTTGACCATAGGCAGCACCAGCTACTGCTAGCATGAATTTTTTAGAATTGCGCCCCCGCACACCTTTTGGTTTAAAATTTTTATCAATATTCGAATTTGATTTTCCAGAACCTTTTAAGGAACCCTCCATTATAAGCTCTGAGTTAGGTTCAAAGTCCTCCTCCCCCTCCGAGGAGGAGGTTTCCATTTCACCATCTCCTAGTTCAATACCTATCAAAGAGCGAGTCTACCCTCCAAACACCCCTATAGTGTCATTCTCCATATCTTGAGAGGGTGGATTTCCATCTTCAATTGCCAATTGATTCCTAGGCACAAAGAGGGAGGGTGGAAGAGAGTCCACAATCTTGGATTCAATGTCTGCCTGTAGGGATTTGGTCTTCTCCAACAGTGTGAGAAGATCTTGTTGGCTTTCTCTTTGACCAAAGGAGGGGGGGACTATGATCAAAGGGGTTTCCTCCATTAGTGTAACATTCTCCTTCTCAAGAGTATCATTGCAAAGGGCATCCCTAGAGTCATCAGTAATGAGAGGTTCCGGTTGCAGTTTATCCTTAATAGGAGATTGCATACAAGAATAATTTCGCTATATCATAGCTGAGACATCACAACTAATACCAGAATGATCCAAGGAGAAGCATTTAGGACAAATATGCAGCTGATCTTCCCTGTCAATCTTTTGAATCCAGATCTTTCCAGCCCCAAAATTTTTGACTTCGTCAGGGATCTTGTTGATTTGATTTGTGCTAATACAAATTTTGAGAACGCTTCCCCATAGTTTATCTTCCAAGATATCATTAGCCGATACAAAGGTACCAAGGTTTTTGCATATGTCCTTAATGACATCAATGTACCAATAATTCGAGGGACAATTATACAGTCTTATCCATACCTTGCTATCCGGCAAGATATATGTTTGGGGATTGAAATTGGGCTGCCAATCGATAATGTGAACTTCAATGCCATGTAGGATATATGGACCTCTATTTTTAGCTTGCCATTGCTCCTTATTGCTCATAAATTCAATCATGTAGAAATCGTTCAAGAGAATATTAATATTAATATCCTTTCCCCACTACGCTCTACACCAGGATTCAAAGTTGTCCTTAACCCACTTTCCACCACCCCACTTGATAAAAAGGCAAGACTCAAGCAAATTTGACCAAGCAGAATTAATTTTATTCTCATCCAGAAAGATAGTGGGCCTTGAGGTTTTACTTACCGGTTTATGAAAACGGGGCCGCTGAGAGAGAGAGAGATCCTGCTCTCCAAAAATCTAGGCGTCTTTCCAGATTCGGTCGAGGGTTCCAATTAATTGGATGAAAGTTGGATCTCCAAAACCTTGCTTGATCCACCTTAGAGTTTCCTTGCCTGGAGTGCCCATTCCATTTTTGGAAATTACCATGATCAGTCAGGGGAGCCAAAAAAGAGTCAGTAAAAGGGATGTCTCTCTTGAGTGGCGCATCAGAAGTGTTAGGTTTAGGTGGTGGATACTAGTTTTTGGAGCCCTCAGATACATGATGGTTAGCCTTGTGGAACTAGCCTTTGTTGTTCCAACTGAAACCATTCACCTTCCACTTGTGCAGGTCAATAGGGCACAAATTACCACTTGAGTAGGGATTTCCATGGTTTAACCGTGGACTGGAATATTTGGAGCCCTGAAACCTATCTGTTACCCCTGCTTTATCCGGTTCCTGGACCGCTTGCATTCTACCAGTCTTAATGGGAAAAGCAATGTCCACTTCATCCCTCCAAGAACCAACCTTCGTGGACTGGGAGCCAAAATACCTTAGATTGGTAGCCCTGTTCTGTTCGCCAGTGCCGCTCCTGCTATTGTCTAATGCGGCCATAAAAATTGAGGTAAAGAATGGTTTGAACCAAGAATGTAAGCACTACAGGCAAGAAGCCCCACTATTTCTCCAAGGTTCTCCCCAACGTAAGGGTACTCCATTTTTAACACGGTAGAGATGAACCCATAAGGTTTTGAACCTAGTGTCTATCTATTAATTAATTTAATTGAAATATTTTATTAATTAATTCATCTATCCTAGTCCTCTAATTAATTAAATATCTAAATATTTATTTATTCTTCTAATCATTTAATCAAATATCTAATATTTAATTATTCCTCCAATCATTTAAATATCTAATATTTAAAGGTTATTCTTCTATCTTATAGTCTTAAATATTAAATAATTCTTAATTATTTAATCTCTTTTCCAACTCATTCTTCCATCTCCACTTCATCTTCCCTTTGCCAACTCATCAATTATGTGGCTAAAGATATTAATATTTTTTAAATATTAATTCATCATTTATCTCCAACTTTCAAAATAAATGAAGTATTGTGTACGTACAAATATTTCTTAACCTTCTTCTATATTCTCTCCAACATCCCTACATCTTCGGAAGGACTTGAGTCCACTTGTCCTCTCATGCCTAAATATTCTCCAACCATCCTTAGATTCCCTGAGTCAACAACCCAGTCAAGGTGAGATGAGTGACACTTGTCTTCTCCTTCCCCCTTTCTCTCAACCTTCACCTTTTCTCACAACCATCCAAATCTGCAGATCTGATCATGACCATTGATCCAAGCCACATCATCTTATCCTCTCAAAGTCTATTAAATCAGGAGTTTGAGTTGAGAAAAAGTTAGTCTTCAAGTGAGTTTTCAAGTTAATCATTTGTGAAAACTTATGCATCCGTGAGTTTTAATCTTGAAGTAATTTAGCATAATCATTTAGTATTGCATATCATAGTATCGATTTATTATTAGTTATCAGTCCATTCTTCATATTCCATCTTGTAAGCTATCAATGCTTGTTTAAGAGCACACCATCTGCAACCAGGAATAGTGGACTTAGGACATAATGAGACTTAAATCATGAAGGTAAAAATAGTGTTTTTATTTTAATATCAATTTCATGTAGTTTCATTGGTTGAGTTTGGATTTCCTGTAGCATTTCCTTTGTATTTTGTGAAACTAACATGTTGCAGGTAGTATTCAGATGATGGAATTCAAGTCGACACATTTTGGCACCCACCGTGGGGCTAGAGCCTCGCATATATCTTTCTAATATCCTATCTAGTTCTTGCAAAAAAAAATTTAATGCATTTGTAATCCAGATTCACGCCTTTGTGAGTTCTGATATCACTTTTATTTGATAGGTTAGCACTTTTGTCTTGCAGATTAACGCATTTGTCATTTAGGTTAGCACTTTTGTCTGTAAATTAATGCATTTAATCTTTAGAACAACGCTTTTGTCCTGCAAGTTAACGCATGTTGTCATTCGGATTAGTGCTTTTGTCAGTGATTTATCACTTCTTAGTCCGCAGAGCAACGCTTTTGTATTGCAGGTAGCACTTTTGTCCTTTAGGTTAGTGCTTTTGAGGTGAAAGATAACACATTTGTTAGGATACTGCTTTTATTTGCAACTAACAAAATTTTCTTGTAGGTCCAAATGTCCAAGAAATGAAATTTTCAAACTACTAACATGTCTATGTGTAGGATTCCTTTTAAGAAAATTTCATGCATTTCCTCACCTAGTTAATTAAGAGATCTATTTTGGAAAGTAACATATCATATCTTGCTCATTTAGCTTAACTAAAGGGATAAATTGACAGCATGCAACTTGCATTTTGAGTGACTTCTTTAAAGTAGTTGCACATAGATTTTAGAAGGCTAAAATAAAATTTTGTTTTCCGTGCTTGATGAAGTAGTAGGTAAGTATGCTCTCACCCTCATACGGTGATCAGAAAACTAGACCTACTTTCTTTTATGTGTAACCTTTAGAGGGCCTGCCTTCCCAAGCTGCCTTGAGGGGGCTAGTGAGAGGGGAATGACCCAAAGTGGAAATGGGCTAATACCGAGTCCTTCCAATCCACTCTAAATAAATCATGTTTGTGACAAAAGTCACAAGCCACATGTGCTGATAAGTTCATACTGACACTATGTTTCCCCATAAACCCTAAGGAGCATAACCTCTATAGGCTGGGAACCTTCTGTATTTACAAAGCTAAAAGTGTTGCATGTATGGCCACATGGCTGAAAGCCTTTACTAAAAACCACTTGTACTAGTTGCCAAAATCCTTCTAATTGTTGACATAGGAGGTCAGACCTTTGAAGAAGCTCACACACATATAGTTCTTAGTAGAGATATAAAGTTTGCCATGGGGAGTTTTCATGGAAATTGGTGCTTGGCTACCCCAGAGAAGTGAGTGCCGAGAGTGGAGCCAGTGGGGTCAAGCATCTAAATTTCTGCTTTGAATAGCATAGCCTTAGGGGAAACCCCATGTGAGATTCAATAATTATTGTCTCAGCCTGCCATAGGATTTGTACTTGCTTATGCATTTTGTTTTTCAAACATTGTGTCTTCTATGTCTATGACATGTTCAAAATGGTAAAAAATTGAAGAAAATCATCATCTAAAAATGAGCAAAAAATCCAACAACTTGCTGAAAGATTTGAAAAGAATCCTTGAAACATAGTCATAATAGCACTTTCAAGCAGCAAAATAGTGCTTTTATCCCATAAGTTAACACTCTTTACCACAAGAGTTAGCACAAAGGTTTTTTCACATCTAAAACAAAGCATATCAAACCAAAATTTCAGAATCAGTATCAAAACACTTCTTGAGTAGATTTATCTTTAAACTATCACACATTTTCAAACTAGTTCAATAACTAGGTCACCAATCCAACAGGCTATTTCCAAAAGGTTTCCATAAGCATAAAACATTCAACAAGCTATTGATTCAAACATCTTATGCAAAAATTAGCATCATTGTCAAGTTTCTCATCAGGATATATCAAATCCTCTATCACGAAGCTTGATCAATCCATCTTGTGTTCATTATCTTGGATATATCTTTCCTATTTTGAACCTAGGTTATATCAAAATTAGAATTGCACCAACATTGGAATCAAGTAAACTTGTAAACTATCATATGCTTATATGGCTTTTAAGTATCACCTTAAGAAAAGAAAACCCAGTTATAAAGCTACTCAGAAAAGAATAAGATTCTTGTATATCAATCGCAAGATCTTATTAAAACATAGGACATTCCTACACCATTATCATCACTATTTACATGGCTGCGGGACAAAATTTGATAGAGAAATTTTGCAAGGATATGCTTTTCAACAAAGAGACGCTTTATCACAACGAACAAACAATAGTGGTAAAATCAACAAAGCATATCTTCCTAAACCAATAATCACCTATTGAGTTGTCTTTAGAAAACTTCAAAATTTTTGAAACAATCACATGCCAGTTTGGACTAGAGATCAATACGAATAACTCAGAAAACAACAAAAACAAATGGAGGAAGAAAATAATCTGATGTTCCAAACTTTTAGGTATACGGTAGTTGATGAAGAAGCGATTGATAACACCATTAGAGACCTTGAGAAAGATTTCAAATTTGATAGACTAATGGAAAAATTATTAGCAAAGCAAAAAGAGAAATATCTTTTGATGTTGGCAAAATCAAGAGCTAAATTGCCACAAGACTTTAACATAAAAAGATTGAAACAAGACACGAAGGTAAGTAACACCCAAAACATAGATGATCCAAATAACGAGGATGTAAACAAAGAAAGTCATGAAGAGACAAGAAAAGAATGTGATGACACAATAAGAGAGTGTAGTGATAGAAGAACTTACGAAGAGACAAGGAGAAACCATATGGATAATTTGTTGTTAAATCTCACTCAACAAATGAAAACTTTACAACAACAGATACAAGATATGCATAATGGAACAAGCTCCAAGAAGTATTCATTGGAAGATATCTGCCCATATCCTTTTGATAAAAGTCTGAATATGATACCATTTCCACAGCATTGCGAGATCCCTAAATATGATAAATGCGATGGAAAATCTGATCCTCAAGATCACATTAGGGAGTTTTGTACTATGAGTATGGAATTTGTGCACGATGAGACTTACCTAATGTGTTTTTTCCCTAGAAGTTTAAATGGACAATCAATGGAATGGTTTTCATGATTACCATCTGAAATCAAATCTTTTGAAGAACTCATGAATAGATTTATTTCACAATACTCCTACAATGTAAGGATTGAGATAACAATGCTGGATTTATGCAATGTTAAACAAAAGAATGGTGAATCTTTTATGATCTTCTTGCATCGATGGAAACAAATGTTTAATAGGTATGCAAGAGATGTACTTGATCAAGAAAAGATGGACATATTCATTGATAATCTTATTAGTGAAATGAGTTATCGACTAAAAATGTAATGTCCTCCCTCTTTCGCCAAGATGATTGAGAATGGTCTGAAAATAGAAGACGCGATGGTAAAGAAAGGAGAATTAAAACTTTACAATAATTCTTACAACAACAACAACAACAACAACAAAAATGACAAACCCAAGTTTTGGTCAAAGAATAGGAATGTCGTCAATGGAGGAAATGGCGACAATAATGCTACAAAACAACAACCAATCTTTAATCTACCAAGTCAGATCCCAAACAATAACAATCAAGAAAGCAATAAATCCAAGTCTTTCTTCTCCAATCCTCATAGAAAATTCACAAACATTGGATAACCCTTGGAATCAACTTTAAAAACTCTTCTAGCAAACAAACTGATTATTTTACCAAAAGCAAGAAGTTATGAACCACAAGTCAAGCCTAATTGGTGGAATGACAATCATTTTTGTAATTACCATCCGAATAAACAACACCAAACTAATGATTGTCAGAGATTGAAATACCTTATCCAAGATTTAATCGATAATGAAACTATCACAGTGGATAACCATAAGACAAACGAATCACACCTAGCCTTCAAAACTCCACTTCCGAATTATGAAAAAGGTGAACAATCCCAATTAAAAGGTGACAAAGGAAAAACCAAAGTGAACTATACTTATACATATGATGATGTGGTAAAAGTCATCATCGTTAAAGATAACACACCTTCAAAACCAATCAATGTCATTATGAGAAGAAAAGCAAAGGTCACCTTTTTGGGTATAACAAAAGAATCAACATTCACTTCACAACAATACAATTTAGCAGAGCAATTACAAATAATACCCGCTCAAATATCAATTTTGGAACTTCTCAAAGTTTCACCTATGCATAAAGAAATTTTGGAAAAATATTTAGTAGAAACAACAGTTTCAAAAGACTTGGATGTGGATCAATTCCAAAACATGGTGGGACACCTTATAGCCCCTCATTGCTTATCATTTTCTAGAAATGATGACGTGTCCTTGAAACATCCTCACAACACTCCCTTACATGTTGAAGTCACCATTAATAAAACTCATGTCAAAGGAGTACTCATATGTGGTGAAGCGGGCTTAAATTGTGCATTAAGTTTAATAAATACTCTGGGATATTCATAAAATGCAGTAGATCCAAAGAATAAAATAATAATTAAGGCTTATGATGAAGCAAAGCGTTCTTCTAAAGGAACTATGGTGTTACCAATCAAAATAGGACCTGTGGAAAGGAATATATTATGTCAGGTTTTAGATTTGAACCTCTCTTATAACATTCTTCTGGGAAGGCCATGGATTCACAACATGCAAATAGTTCCTTCTACATATCATCAATGTGTAAAGTTTCCTCACGAAGGACAAGAGGTCACTATAATTGCAGATTCTAGCCAATATTGCAATAATATGAAGTCAACACAAGATACAAGAGTTCCACATAACAGAGAATTAGTATATCCTACCAAAGAAATTCAAGAGAAGCTATGCGAAACCTTCAAGAAAAAGCTCAAATTCAATGATGAAGGAATGGGAAAATATTCTTTGCATAATTTTCCACTTTCACCTAAATCATATGGAAAGCCTACAAATATCCAATCACGGACCTCAGAAAAATCAAAAGACATGTTTAATGGAGTTAGAGTTGGAACACTTGCAGAAGAAACTGAAGACAAGGACATTCTTGGTTGGTTGTACAAAGATGAAAATAAAACTATAGCAACAGCTACAGAAGTCAATATTCCCATAGAAGAATATGGTAATGATTATAATATCATGCAAAAAATGGGATATGAAGGAAAAGGACCAATTGGTAAGCGACATCAAGGTATTTCAGAACCTATTTGTCCTCACTCGTAATCTAAATAAGATAAATTAGGACTTGGATATTCAAAACCAAATCAAAAGCACCATAATTATCAATAGCCAAAGTGGATAAATAAATCAGTCTCTAAAGAAGAAAAATGGCAAGAAAAGCTACAACAATTAGCATAAATAGTAGCCAATAAACAGAAACAAGAAGAAGAGATTGCAATCAAAAGAGAAGAATCTTGTAAACAAGTTCAAGGAATACGAGCAAATGTAAAATCTGAACAAAATATTCCAGAAGCGGTAAAAGAAGAGATGGCAAAAATTAGGGAACTTTTTGCACCATACAACATTCCTGTGTGGTATAGTGGTGTAGTCCTAGAAAATGGTTCAGAGACAGATTCAAATGAATATGGATGGGGTCTAGATGTCTCATCTAGTATATCAAGTGAAAAAAAATGAAGAGCAAGCAACTATCACAAATGAAGACTTATCTTTTACAAAAAAAAGACAGAGTTAGAAAGAAGACAAGAAGAACTCAGAATCCAGAGAAAGGAGGCATATACAAGAAAACAAAAGAAAGGGGATGAAAAAGACCAAGAAGTAACGCCACAAGAAGCACAGACAGATATGGATCAAGCATCAAGAAATATCAGATTTCTATCAAATGAGGAGCGAGATGTACCAAGGTATGGTAGAACCATAGAAGAACTAAGAGATAGTCAAGTAGGATTGACTATTAGTTTGGAAGAAGTTGAGTTTGAAAGAAGACACAAGCTAGCAAAAGAATCCTCTATATCATGTACACAAGTATGTCAACTTCAAAATACAAATGAATCTGTTGAAAATAATCAAGAAAGAACTTGCAGTACTAAAGATGTGTGTTGATATAATCCATTTGTTTAAGGGACAAACGTCAGATGAAGAGCCACTTGAATGTGAACTACAGAATACCAATACTGATTTTGTTAGGACTGAATGGAGAACACTTGGGAGAGACTATCCTCAAAATCATTCTATCTATGACATTACCCACTCTATGCCAAATCATGACTATTATGTCATGAACCTTGAAGCACCTAACAATGACGATGACTATGACTTACCCTTTCTTCATCCAGAACTAATTGATTGGGATAACCTAGAGAACCTTGAATTGGACATCTTTTCCAATGCCTATTACTTAGTTGTGTATCTTAATGCTTTCGAAGCCATAACACCTAAGATATCTTCCATTATGAAATCAAGTAACGTTTCTTGCAGTCAGGAGAATGCCAAACTTTCTAGTCGCAAAATTGAAATAAAACAAGGAAAGAGACCTAGTAATGAAATCCATTTCATGGCAACACTAGATCAATCAAGAGGAAAAATAAAGGATGTATCTGATGGTGAAAACCTCTTTGAGGCACCAGAAGATGGAAAGTTTGACAACCTCCCTGCATATTTTCAGGAGAGATCTACTATTCTAATAGAACCAACAGAAGCAATAAACATTGGCACATCAAAGGATCCCACGATACTTCATTCTACTGCCTCATTATAAGATAAAGAGAAGAAATAATACATAGAATTCTTCAAACAAAGACAAATAAATTTTGCTTGGTCCTATGCAAACATGCTAGGACTTAATGCGTATCTTATAATGCATCATCTCAATGTGGATCTAAAAGCAAAACCCGTAAAACAAAATATAAGAAAGATGCATCCACACATCGCTCTTATTGTGAAAGCCGAGCTAAAGAAACTATTAGGTGTGGGTTTCATAAGACCTGTTGCCTATCTAGGATGGGTTTTAAGCATTGTGCCAGTGTCAAAGCCAGATAAAAGCATAAGAGTCTGCACCTATTTCAGAGATTTGAACAAGGCATGTCCCAAAGATGATTTCCCACTACCCAACATTGATATAATTGTGGACTTATTAGCAGGGCATGAGATGTTTTCATCAATGGATGGATTCTCAGGATACAAACAAATAAGAATCACCCCTGAAGATCAAGAAAAGACAACATTCACCTGTGCATGGGGTACGTATTGTTGGAATATTATGCCATTTGGGCTTAAGAATGCAGGAGAAACTTATCAAAGAACCATGACAACAATTTTCCATGATATGATGCATACATTTATGGAAGATTATGTAGATGATATACTTGCAAAATCTCATACAAGACAAGAACATTTGAACATCTTGGGCAAGATCTTTGATAAGCTTGAAAGATACAAGTTAAGATTAAACCCAATGAAATGTGCATTTGGAGTAACCTCTAGAAAACTTCTTGGGTACATTATATCAGCTCATGGAATTGAAGTAGATCCTAAAAAGGTCAAAGCCATCATGGAAATGGAGTCACCTAGGAACATAAGTCAATTATGATCTTTACAAGGAAGATTGCAATCAATCAGAAGATTTGTCTCTCAATTAGTAGATAGATGTCATCCATTCACTCATCTTTTACATAAGAACGCTCCATTCAAATGGGATCAGAAATGTGAAGAGGATTTTATGCAAATCAAAGAATATCTCATGAATCCTCCAGTACTTGTATCACCAATCAAAGGGAAACCATTGTTACTCTATATCTCAGAGACAAATGTATCATTAGGCGCTCTCCTAGCACAACATGATGAAGAAGGAAAATAAAGAGCAGTGTATTACACTAGTAGAACACTTACCAACTATGAATTGAATTATATATCAATAGAGAAGACATGTCTAGCAGTTGTATTTGCAACTTACAATCTGCGACATTATATACTGACTCATTCTGTGAAACTGATAGCGAAGATAGATCCACTAAAGTATTTGCTGAACAAGTCAAGTTTGATAGGCAGACTGGCCAAATGGGTTATGATACTGAGTGAATTTGATATAGAGTATGTTGATTGAAAATATATCAAAGGATAGGTCATTGCTGATCAATTAGTTGAAGCACCCTTAGAAAATGACATACCATTGCACATTGAATTTCTTGATGCATACATTCTGGCAATAAGTATAAAATTTTGGGAATTATAGTTTGATGGTTCTTATACACGATATAGATCAAGTGCAAGAATTTTGTTCATGACACCTCAGGGACACACAATTCCAAAATCATATAGACTACGGTTTCCATGCACAAACAATATTGTAGAATATGAAGCATTGACTATTGGGCTCAAAATGGCTATTGAATGAAATATCAAGGAATTACATGTCTATGGTGTTTTACAGCTTATCATCAACCAAATAAATGATGATTATCAAACTAAGGATGACAAGCTCATGCCCTACAAATAGCTAGTAGAAGAGTTTAAAGAACACTTTGAAGAAGTATCATTCACTCAAATCCCAATAGATGAGAATAAAGCAGTAGATGCAATGGCTACAATAACATCTCTCTTGCAGAATCAAGAAAATCAACAACATTACGAATTCTTGGTGGAAGATATCTCAACCCCTACCATTCAATCCCAACATACCTCCATGATTTTCCATATATCGGGAACCAGTCAATCCTTATACGGCCAAACTTATCAGTACTTAAAAGAGAATATCCTTCCTCCTGACCTATCCCACAATCAAAGAAGAAATTTTATCCATTAGTCATCCCGCTATACTATTATTGCTGATACCTTATATAGGCGAGGTCTAGATAACACTTTATTGAGATGTCTCAAACAAGAAGAATCTGAAAAAGTTCTTAACAAAGTTCATGCAGGTATTTATGACACACACTCAAGTGGACTAACACTGGCTAAGAAAATTCTTCGTATGGGTTACTATTGGCCTACTATGGAGAGAGAATCATTCACATATGCCAAGAAATGAAAAAAAATGTTAGATCCATGGGAATCTCATCCACACACCAGCACAAGAATTGTATCCTATGGCAGGATCATGACAATTTCTCAATGGGTCCTTGATTTGGTAGGTAAGATAAATCCTTCATCCTCTAATGGACATAAGTTCATTTTGACTATTACTGAATATTTGACTAAATGGATTGAAGCAGTACCTTTGACAAAAGTGACAGGAAAACAAATATCATCATTCATCTTGAAATATATAATCTGTCGCTATGGAGTTCCTATGACCATTATCATTAATAATGGAAGACCATTTAAGAATCAAGATGTGAAGGAACTATGTGAGTGATTCCATATCCATCATAGGTTTTATACTCCGTATTATCCATAAGGAAATGGTCAAGCTGAGGCATCAAACAAGACTATCTTGAAAATCTTGAAGAAAACAATCAATGAAGCTGAAAAATATTGGCATATTCAACTAAATCCTACTCTTTGGGCATACCGAACCAGCATCCACACACCAACTGGGGCAACTCCATATTGCTTAGTCTATGGATCATAAGCCATATTACCAATAGAAGCAGATATACCTTCTCTATGAATTTCCTTGAAAGGATTTATACCAGAAGAAGAACAACGAGTCTCTAGACTTCAAGAACTTGTGCTGATCTAGGAACGTTGCCAAAATGCAATAGATCATTTGAAGGTATATCAAAAGAGAATGGCAAGAAGTTATAATCACAGAGTCAAGCCACACATTTTTTAGATTGGAGATATAGTTCTAAGGGAGAATCCAAGAAATCAACAAGACCGAGAAAAGAAGGGTAAATTTGAATAAAATTGGTTAGGTCCTTTTGTCATAGTAGTAGCATATGGCTCAGGAGCATACAAGTTATCTACCCTTGAAGTGATTGGTTTGATGAACCTATCAATTCTATCAATCTCAAGAAATTCTATGCTTGAGATATAAAGTCCTGGAAAAAAATCAATAAAAAGCATATAAAGTCCTGAAGAAATTAGTAAAAAATTAGAAAAGGAGAAAATCCCTTAAAAAAAGCATAAAACAACGAAAATAGAAAAGAAGAAAAAATAAATAAATCAAAATATGGAAAAAATGCAATAAATTTAGATAATGAAAACCTGGTAAACAGGAGCTATCTAAAAAAATGAGTTCTTCCATCTATGAGATCGTTTTGCGAACCTATTCACTCCATCCTATCACATCTATTGCTGCCATTTATCCTATCTCATCCATTTCATCTTTCGCATCCATTTCTCTGAACGATTAGCAGAAAATATGTAGCTTACCAACAATTATCAATCTTTGACATACTTGTCATAGTCACTGTCTTAGATTTTAACAAAATCAATCAATCTGCATTCATATCCCACCATGGTTTGGATCTTGATCAATTCATACATCCATAATAAATTTTTGTTTCTGCTAGGGGCAAAAGCCTAATTCCTTTTGCAAAGGTGATCTTTTGAATCTTTGAAAAATCCAAAACATTTGGAAAACTTAGAAAAACAAAAAATACCTAGGATTTTGAAACAAATAATGAACAACAAAGCAACAAAGATCAAGGCCTTTTATGACAACTGGATTGTAAAACTCAGAAAACAAAGAATCAAACAACAAGTAACAAAACATTATCAATGATCATTCATTAAGATGATTATATCAGTTAATGACCATGAGAACATGTGAATGACATATAAGATTCATTGTTTATATCTTGATTTTATTGCTAATCATGTACTCTATGTGACTCAAGGATGTCCATGACTAGAGAACCTATGATGGGGCATGATATTTTCTTTGATTGTTGCTTGTGGTTTATCTCTTATTATGGTATGTATTTGTCTAAGGATATGATCGAGAAAATATCAAAGAGGACGTTCCGAGTCATGCATGAAAGGAGATAATCATTGTCTTCTGCAAGAAATACTCAGGTCAGCTTGATTCATTATATCAAGTTGCTTGTATTAACTTGCTATATCAAAATCCATGTAAGAAATACTCAGGTTAGCTTGGATCATTATGTCAAGTTGCTTGTATTCTCTTACAAACATTTTTAAGCTCAATGATGAAATCAAGCACTATTACAAGACAAGCATATGAAGAATGGCAGTATCATTTTTAGATTAGCTCATTATTCATCTACATTATAAGCATTCATTGTCAGTTGCATTATAAGCATTTCATTCATAAATCAACAATCACAAATAAAGATTGAGTATACTTGGACAAACAAAAACAATTTGCATTTGATCATTGTAGGTGCATTCATTTTTATAATTATTTAAATAATCATCATCCATTTCATTTAGTTGCATTCAATCATTGCATTAGTTTGCCTTCGATTAAGTGCATTTCATTAAATCATGTAGTGTATCATCATCATTATTTGCATTAGGATCATTGAAGTTCATTAAGATCATTTCGGTGCATATTTGCATTTAGATTCATAAACATTACATATAAAACATCAAAAACATTTGAATAACATATTCCATAATCATTCATTTGCATATAGATCATTTCATTCACATCATTTAAGTTAATAATCATTTTCATTTTTATTTTCAAAATCAAAACCATGTCATTTCCATCATCATTGCATCATATATAGATCATCATCATAAAAACTAAAAAGAAAAGAAAATCATCCATATAATCAATGCATATAGACCATCATCATATAGAGTAACATGCATAATAAAATATCATCATATAGAGTCCATGTTTGCATATAGATCATCATAAAACAATAAAAAGTCCAAGTATACAATGATATCAGATCAAAAATACAAGTGCCTCATCAATATAAATCAAGTCAAGGTTGTCCTGTACCACTACCACCTAACTCTGTTCATCTCTGTGGCTGTGGGCAAGAAGATCCTCTAGATGCCTTCCTCACATGATGACCACTCCTTTGAGGAGGTCCCATGACTCCACCACTGCAATTATCCATCCTCACAGTGGTATGATAGCTACCTTCTCTCTAGCTCTCTGTGACTAAATCCTCATATAATCATTGCCAGTGTGATGTCTCTTTCCCGACACAAAATAGTGCTCTAACGGTATTGATAGGGAGGACCCTATATTGCTTGAGTCAGCTTGACTCACACCAAGGCCTTTTTCCTAGCCTTACCCTGGAATGCTCCTCTTTATTCCCCTAATCCACTCAAGGTCCTCACTATCAAGGTTTGATACTCTGCTCTTTGTGAATTCACTTGCGTAAACCCACCAACTCACTAATCCACCGGATCTCACCAGACACCTTGAAGGGTTTTCTCTACCATGGATTATACCTACAACTTCTTCTAAGTTATTTTCCTCCTCATGCTTGGATCTTCTCTCCCTTTGATCCCATCTTCCCCTGGTCTAAGGCTAACAACCTAGACTCCAGTCTACTCTGCAAGTGATTCCTCTTGGTCACTGATACCTAGCCGGGCTATCATCAAGCTCACCTAGGACCATTCTACTGAAATGACCGACGCAATTCCCTGGTCTGCTACAAATAGAACTCTACTATACATGGTTGGATCTTCTTGATAACGTCCAATGGTCATGTGGATCCCACGATGGAGAATCAAGATAGAGCCATGTTTATACTACTTGTCACCCACAAAAAATAAGAGCAAAAAGACAACGTTATCTATAGAGTCGAGCTTGACATGACTTCAAAACTGGAACTCACAAAAATCAGAAAAGTCACATCTACTCTATCACACTGGCATTTAAAGATTTAAGCCATTATTTACAGTTACAAACACAAATTGAACTCTGAGAAAAGAAACTAGAAAATGGTTTACAGATTGCTATTCAAAAGATGTTCTTTGTGGAATTGAATCCATCCAACCTCCTTCTAACCTCTTTACAAAATTCCCATTGGGTCTTTTATAGCCTCTATGACATGTCATGAAACATCCCTAATGGACGAGATCGAACTCGACACAATCGATGCTGTAACTCTCTTTCAACCTCCATCGGGTCATCGGGTCAACATGGCAACACTTATCCCAACGTCCGATGGTGGTTTACAACTCACTCGTGTTTCCTATCAAGTCATTGGGTTAGCCTCAAAATAGTTACTCTGATGTTTGATGTCATTTTACACTTTGCGCACTTCCACATTGGTTTCCATCGGGTCATCGAGTTAGCATCAAGACATTCTTACCGATGGTCGATGGTGCACTCTCAATAGAATGCTTTCCCATCGGGTTATCAACATAGCCTAAAACACCTCCTGCCAATGGCCAATGGTGCGCTCCAAAGCGTATGCTTTCCCATCGGATTATCAAGCGGCACAAAAACTAGTTATGCCGATAGCCGATGGCTCCTTCCGACTTGCTCCAACCCGCTGGTGACCTCATTGGTTCATCAGGGTAGGTGGAAAACACTTCCTCCGATAGCCGATGATTCTATTTTGACTCACTCCAACGACTGGCAACTTCATCAGGCTATTAGGGTAGGTAGAAAACAGTCCCATCAATAGCCGATGGCACCTCATCAGGTTATCGGGATAGGTATAGCCGATACATGAAATTTTCAAAAGAAGTCAAACTGCACTCCAAGCTCCAAACACAA
The DNA here is from genome assembly GCF_030272615.1 of Cryptomeria japonica. Taxonomy (NCBI): domain Eukaryota; kingdom Viridiplantae; phylum Streptophyta; class Pinopsida; order Cupressales; family Cupressaceae; genus Cryptomeria; species Cryptomeria japonica. Next base: position 463,084,728 of record NC_081408.1, read on the forward strand.
AACCTAATGGACTAGAACTAGTCCTTATGCCAAAATTGCAAAAATTGAAAAGGGTATTTGCTAACCCTTAGGTGCTCCTCCACCATACTCCCCACACAAAAAATCAAGTCTCCCTTGGGGGCGACAAGGTGACATCAATGCCCCGTCGTTTGAAATCGGATTCTGCAACCCAAGTGGCTTCGGCTCCAGGTAAGTTGCACCACTTGATTAAGTGTTCCATATACATGCCATGCCTCATTTGCTTCTTCACCCTTGAATCTAAAATTTGTTCCTCCTGTGGTTTAGAAATGGGTGGTACTAGAATATCACTGAGAGCAGTTTCCCCTTCTGGATTTGGTCCATCTGGCACTGCTAGAGGACCTTTAAACTGAACCAAGTCTTGGACATTAAACACACGGGACAATGCCAAATCTATGGATAAATCTACCTTATAAACATTGGAGCCATACTTAGCCAAAATTTTGCAAGGACCTATTCTCCTCATCTAAAGCTTACTAGGGACTCCCTTTTGCAATCTTTCCTTGTTCAAATGTACCATAACCATGTCTCCCACTGCAAATTGAATGTCTTTTCTCCTCTCATCTGCTTTAGCCTTAATCCTCTGTGTAGCATCGATCAAGGTTCTCTGCACTTGTTCATGCACCTCTTTCATAGACTGAGAGAAATCCTCTACATGTCCACTTCTTCCTTCTAGGCTTCCCAAATCTTGAAGTTCACAAACACCGCATGGGTGGAGTCCATAAACAATCTCAAAAGGACTCTTACCTGTAGTTTTGTTGACACTATCATTATATGCAAATTCTACCTTTGGTAGCACTTGATCCCACATTTGTCCATATTATGTTGTCAAACACCTCAGAAGATTACACAATACTCGGTTAATGACCTCATGTTGACCATCTATCTGCGAATGATAAGCATAACCAAAAGAAAGGCTAGTGCCCAATCTTGTCCACCGAGTTTTCCAAAAGTGTCCCATAAACTTCACATCCCTATCTGAAACTATACTGAGAGGTAGCCCATGAATTCTTACCACCTCTTTGAAAAATAAATGTGCAATGTAACTAGCATCATGCGTAGTCCTACATGGAACAAAATGACTCATTTTACTAAACCGGTCAACAATGACAAAAATACTATCCATGCCAGTCTTGGGTTTTGGCAAACCCACAATAAAATCCATGTTGATGCACTCCCATGGTCTTTTGGGAATTGGTAAAGGTTGGTATAGTCTAGCATTTGAACTAGTACCCTTGGCTTCTGACACACAAAACACTACTCAACATACTTCCTAATATCTTTATGCATTTTCAGCCAATAATAAAATCTTTGCACCAATTCAAGTGTTTTATTCAGAGAAAAATGTCCACTAAGACTTCCATTATGTTTTTCCTGTATGAGATTTTCCCTCATAGATCCTCTTGGCACAGATAAATCACATCCCTTAAACAAAAGACCACTCTACAATGTGTAATCTGCATACTGGCTATTGAAATGATTATTAAACTCATTGCATACCTTGTATACCTCAGAAAAGTCTTCATCTTCTTTGTAAAGCTCCTTGAAACTCTCCACACCTATACTCTGCAAAGTCACTTCTTGGACAGTGAGAAGTTTTCTACTTAAGGCATCTGCTACCTTGTTCAACTGTCCCTTTTTGTGCTTCATAGTGAAAGTGTATGCCTGCAGGTATTCTATCCATTTGATGTGTCTATTGCTCAACTTTTCTTGAGAATTGATAAAACTCAAGGCTTGGTTATTTGTAAACACTACAAATTCTTTGGGAAAAAGATAATGCCTCCACTTCCTAAGAGCTTGCACTAAAGCATAAAATTATAAGTCATAGGATGAGTATCTCTTCTTGGAATCATTCAATTTCTCACTATAGAATGCTACTGGTCTTCCCTCTTGGTTTAAAACAACTCCTACTGCTATATGACTAGCATCACATTCTAGGGTAAACAATTTATCAAAACTTGGTAAAACGAGGATGGGTTGGGTAGCTATCCTCTTTTTGAGCAACGCAAATGCCTGGTCGGCTTCTTTAGTCCACCTAAACTTAGTTTTCAACTGACCCTTAATTGTATCAAGAACATGAGCACAAATTTCACTAAAACCTCGAATGAACTTCCTATAAAATTGGGCAAGTCCATGAAAACTTCTTACCTCCGTAGCAGTTTTCGATGTAGGCCATCTCTGTATTGCTTCCACCTTGCTAGGATCCATTTCCAAAGTACCTTGGGATACAACAAAACCTAGATAAATGAGTTCTTGTTTCATGAATTCATATTTTTCAAGGTTGATTGCCAACTGTTCCTCATGCAGTTTCCTCAATACAATCTGCAAGTGTTCAAGATGCTCTTCCTTTGTTTTTCTGAATATGAGGATATCATGAAGGTATACCACTACAAATCTACCTATGTATTCCTTCAACACCTCATTCATCAACCTCATGAAGGTACTAGGGGCGTTAGTAAGCCCAAATGGCATAACTAACCACTCATATAACCCCTCTGTAGTCTTAAAAGTTGTTTTCCATTCATCCCCTTCTTTAATACGGATCTGGTGATATCCAATCTTTAAATCTAGCTTAGTGTAATACTTTGCTTCTCCAAGACAATCCATTAAATCCTCAATTCTAGGGATAGGAAATTTGTATCTTATGGTGATTCTTTTTATTGCCCGACAATCAGTACATAATCTCCATTTACCTCCTTTCTTGGTTGCTAACACCACTGGTACAACACATGGGCTTATACTTTTTTTGATTAGACCTTGGTCAAGCAGCTCTTGTACTTGTCTTGCTACTTCTTTGTTTTGTTCAAGAGTCACCTTATATGTAGTCTTATTAGGCAGTGATTCTCTGAGTATAAAGTCTATCTGGTGACTTACTGCTCTAGGAGGAGGTAGCATTGTGGGTGTTCCATCACTCACAATGTCCTTGAACTATTTTAACAACTGTTGAACCTCTTTAGGTAAACTTTCTTGTTCAGTCTTCTTTTCTTGACTAGGTTTCACTAAGAGAGCATAATGTTCTCCATCTCCTTTCTTGAGATCTCTCAAAAATTCTTTTCCTTTGACCAACAACACATTATGACCACTTGTCTTGTTTCCTTCATTCTCTACCAAAGATTGAATCATGTATGTCACCCCTTCCTTTGTGAATGCATAAGAGTTATTTTCGCCATCATGGATAGCTTTTATGTCAAATTGCCATAGTTTGCCTAGCAAAAAATGACAGGTGTCCATGGGTAAAACATCACATAAAAATCTGTCAGAATATTTCCCAATTGCAAATTCAACCCATACTTGTTCATTTACTAACACATGTTGTCCTTTATTTGACCATGTGACCTTGTAAGGATGACTATGTGGCATGCTACTCAACCCAAGTTTACTTACTACTTCTTCTGAGATGATATTATCTGTTGATGCTGAATCAATGATCACTTTATAGACATTATCAAGTATCTTGCACTTTACTCTGAAAAGAGACTTCCTCTATTTAGGCTCTTCCTTAACTGGTTCCCTGATTAGCACCCTTCTAAACATCAGATTCTCACCATTCTCTGAGTCAATTTTTACTTCAAGAGACTTCACAAAAAATTGATTCTTTTCTCTGAACGTGATGAGGTTTCCTTCTCTAGACACCTATAGGCAGGATGACCAAAATTACTACAATGGTAACACTTCATGTTTGCAAAGTATGAACCTCCGCTAGAACTTCCAGATCTACCTCTGTTGTTGCTGTTATGACCTCTTCCTCTACCATAATTTCCTCTTCCACTAGATTCATTAGTCTACTCAGCCAATTTTGACTCTCCTTATGATCTTACTTCACTTCCTGTACCAATGTAGCTTCCTCTATAACCTTTTGAATCTCGGCCTCTACCTCTGCGTCTACTAGTGCTTTCATGTTTCTTCTTATTCTTTTTTTCTACTTTTAGGGCCAACTGATAACATTTGTGAATAGTATTTGGACTCAATAGACTTAATTCCTCTTGAATGTTCCATCTTAGACTATTATGATACCTTACTGCTCTAATGCTTTCATCCTCCATCACTTTTGACCTTAGACACAACTTCTGGAACTCTTCGGTGTAGGTACTTACATCTAATTTCTTCTACCTTAGGTTTTGTCTTTTCCTATGCAACTGCACTTCATAATCCTCAAAAAGATAAGTCTCTCTGATTTTTCTTACCATCCCTTTCTAAGTAGAGATTGGGATCTTACCTTCTCTTTCTCTCTCATTTTTTATAAACTTCCACCAAGTAATGGAAACACCTCTCATTCTTGACTTAGCCACCTTAACCTTTTGGGCCTCAGTCACACCTTCACACTCAAAATGAGTTTCCAAACCCTCTATCCATTCCATTACCGACTATGCTTCTATCTTTCCACTAAACAATGGTACTCCTTTCAAATACTTTCCACTCATTGCCTTCAAAGCCTTCAAGAATAGTTCTTGATCAATAACAAGGTCTAGGGCAGTGACTTCATCCTCTATTGCCACCATTTTACCCTTCTCTTCTATCTTCCCACTCACTTCTATTGTCATGACTTCCATGACACCTAGTTTATGCTCCAACTGCTCCAACCTTTCCTTGAGCAATCGGTTTTCATCTTCTTGGTCAGCGACTTGCTTAGCCAATTCTGCATTAGTCACCATCTTTATTCCTTCTTCTGATATTAGATCAGTCTTACACTCTTCACCCCAAGTCTTTAACTTGCTCTGATACCAATCTGATAGGGAGGACCCTAGATTGCTTGAGTCATCTTGACTCACACCAAGGCCTTTTTCCTAGCCTAACCCAAGAATGCTCCTCTCTATTCTCCTAATCCACTCTAGGTTCTCACTACCGAGGTTTGATACTCTGCTTTTTGTGAATTCACTTGTGTAAATCCACCAACTCACTAATCTACCAGATCTCACTAGACACCTTGCAAGGTTTTCTCTACCATGGATTATACCTACAACTTCTACTAAGTTGTTTTCCTTCTCATGCTTGGATCTTCTCTCCCTTTGATCCCATCTTCCCCTGGTTTGAGGCTAACAACCTAGAATCTAGTCTACCCTGCAAGTGATTCCTCTTGGTCACTGATACCTAGCCGGACTATCATCAAGCTCTCCTAGGACCAGTTTGCTGAAACAGCCGACGCCATTCACTAGTTTGCTACAAATAGAACTCTACTTTACATGGATTTCTCTTCTTGATAACCTCCAATGGTCGTGTGGATCCAACAATGGAAAATCAAGACAGAGCCATGTTTATACTACTTGTCACCCACAAAAAATAAGAACAAAAAGACAACATTATCTACAAAGCCGAGCTTGGAACGAATTCAAAATAGGAACTCACAAAACTTAGAAAAGTCACATCTACTCTATCACACTGGCATTTAAAGATTTAAGCCATTATTTACAGTTATAAACACAAATTGAACTCTGAGAAAAGAAACCAGAAAATGGTTTACAGATTGCTATTCAAAAGATGTTCTTCATGGAATCAAATCCATCCAACCTCCTTCTAACCTCTTTACAAAATTCCCATTGGGTCTTTTATAGTGTCTACGACATGTCATGAAACATCCCTAACGGATGAGATCAAACTTGACACAATCAGTTTCCTGCTGTAACTGTCTTTCAATCTCCATCGGGTCATCAGGTCAGCACTGCAACACTTATCCCAATGTCCGATGGTGGTTTACAACTTACTTGTTTTTCCTATAGAGTCATCGGTTTAGCCTCAAAATAGTTACTCCGATGTCCATTATTTTACACATTGTGCACTTCCACATTGGTTTCCGTCGGGTCATCGAGTTAGCATCAAGACATTCTTATCGATGGCCGATGGTGCGCTCCCAACAAAATTATTTCCCATTGGGTTATCGGTGTAGCCTAAAACACTTCTTGCCGATGGCCGATGGTGTGCTCCAAAGCATATGCTTTCCCATCGGGTTATTGGGTGGCACAAAAACTAGTTATGTCGATAGCCGATGGATCCTTTTGACTTGCTCCAACTCACTTGCGACCTCATCAGCTCATCAGGGTAGGTGGAAAACACTTCTTTCGATAGTCGATGGTTCCACTTTGACTCGCTCCCATCGCTGGCGACTTCATCAGGCTATCGGGGTAGGTAGAAAATAGTCTCGCTGATAGCCAATGGCACCTCATCAGGCTATCGGGATAGGTATAGCCGATACATGAAATTTTCAAAAGAAGTCAAAATGCACTCCAAGCTCCAAACACAAAACCTAATGGACTAGAACCAATCCTTATGCCAAAATTGAAGAGGGTATTTGCTCACCCTTAGGTGCTCCTGCACCAGGTATCAGTTCAAAAATTTCTCGATCCAACCTGTTGAATGTGATCAAGGAGACCTTGAGTATCCCGCTATCTCCTAATAGCCCTGTCTCTCTTTGCCATGAGTGTCTGTACCTATTCTCTAAGCTGATCTATCAATGCTTTGAGTCTATCCACGGTCTCCTGCTCTAGCACATCTTGCTGAGGGACATGACCCTCAATCCCCTCATCTCCACCTCCCTATCCACCTGCTGGAATCTCAGTTTGAGTAGCTCTCAGAACCCATCATCTAATAAGTGTAACATCATCCTTTGGATCCTCATCCTCTCCACCATGAGCTGCAATCACCCTAGGGTCTGGCTAAATCTGACCAAAATCAATTTCTCTCCCGCAACCCCCATCCAATCCAGTCATCTTGCCTCCTCCTATAGAGGGCAAACCTCTCGGTGATCTCATCCCTGCCCTGCTAGTATCCCTCCCAATCCATCCTACCTCTCTCCCAATCATAGGAAGTGGTCTCCCAATCCTACCAATTAGTCCAAACGATCCTCCACGGACTCTCAATCAACCTCCTCTTCGTCTGGGTCTCCTACCACCACCACCTCTTTCTCCTCCCTTATCTCCATCACCTCTAGCCTCCTAAGAAGCTCTAAGCTCTTGTCTCCACCTCCGTCTCCTAATAATGGGATCATCTAAATCATCATCCTCATCTCCTGATCTAGGAGGAGGGTCTGCTGGATTGGTAATACGAGGAAACAGGTGTGCAAGTATGTACTGAGCATAATCTGTAGTAACCCCAGAATCTAGAATGTGCAATCTCAAATCATAAGCCACCCTAGGAGTAGCTAGAAAATCTGCATGTGCTATATCAAATGACAAAGAAGGTCCCCAATCTCTCCTATCCCTGTACAATCATGCATATTTCGTGACACCAATAGGCATGGGCTGAATGATACCAAACTGTCTCAAAATGTGACTAATCAACTATCACTCAACAATGTATGGAGTTTGACCAATGAGATATCTACTCTGCATAATAAATGGTAATGTATGTGCATCATCCATCCATGGCTCACAATTGATATAAGGTCTTTGAATAACATTATCCAGTGAATCAAGAACCCAATGCCAATACTCCATCTGACCCAGCTTATGTTGAGTAAGGATACCTGCATACAAATAAACATATGGATGCCTCTCACCAAGAACTCTATGATGAATAGGCCGCATAATAATAATGTGCTCCCATCATTGGATCTGCAAAAGTGTGCATCTTGTCGACAGACTAACACTCTCATCCAAAACAACCTGATAAAGATCATGATACAAATGAGCGAGCATAAAAACACCCCACACATATCGAGTCTGATGATGCATCATGGTCTGAAGAATCTCACCCCAACCAACAACAAAACCTCAAGATCTCCTGTCTGGACAGATGAATCCCCCAATCAAACCTGCAAGAATCATAGGGAGAGTCTTGTAATACATAATCATATCCTCCCATCAGATCTCTCATCACCAAATACGTCTTTGCAAGCCTATGTCCCTCTGCGATCCTAAAAATTGTACTGGACTAACTCACCGGTCATTGAGATGTGGAGAATCCTATAGACATCCTCAAGCATCACACTAATCTCACCCGTGGGTAGGTGAAAAGTGTTATGCTCACTATGCCATCTCTCTGCTAAAGTTGTCAACAATCCCCTATTATGGGTAATATCAAGCATGTATAACAAGTGGCATAATCCACAGGCATCTATATGTTTCACCTCAGCCTGTGTAAGCTCTGGCACTAAGTGGCGCATAGTCGAGAATTTCTCCCGACATTGGAGAACATTGAGTTTCTCTAGTTTACTAAGAGAATTTGATCAATTATCAATAATCTATCTATCTCTCAAAGATATCACTAATCTATCACATCAACAATTGATAAATCTTTTCAAATAGAGCAAATCAAGCTATCAAATCAATCTAAACTGAAAAATCATGGTTTTTTTATCAATCAAACTCGATTATGCTCTTCATCAGAAACTGCATCGGTTTCTTAGAGCTAATCTATCAATCAATCGTTTATCATATCAATCAAACATTATCAAATTTGAATCAATCAAGTTCCTATCAATCAACATTATCAAATCACAATGCCAAAATTTAATCAACCAAGTGAATTTTAACATGAGCAACATCACAAAAATTTATTTGAGGCACAAGTGCTAATCTTTTTCACAAAAGTGCTATTTTATTGAACACAAGTGCTAAATTAAACATATGCGCGAACATTTTTAACAAACACGCTAAACCTTGCAAGAAATGTGTGAAACAAAGCATAAGCGCTACCCTATTTAGCATATGTGTGAACATTCAAAGCATAAGCGCTAACATTGAATACAGAAGTGCTAACAAATGAAATAAAAGCGCTAAACAAAGATGCCAAAAATTGACAAAATTCAAAATAGCCAAACACATGCCAAACAAACATGGAAAATTATATGACAAGTTGCAAAAAGGCTCAAGATAAGGTACATACTAGATACCCATAATCAGGAGGCATTGATATCGTCGAACACGTTCGAATCGATGGTTCTCCAATGTGATCACCATTTCGCCACCTCACCAAGATAATTTCTTCACAAGCTGACAAGGATGAAAATAAAATTAACATTACCTTTGGTTAATTTTATATTTACCATTTGGAAGGGTAATTAATTCTATTAAAATAGGAAAAGTTAATTTATTTTTTACAAATAAATTTAATTGAAGGACCTTTTCAATTATTGTGAGATCAATCGCTTATCCAAATTTTTAAACAATTTCATGATCAATCTCCCGAGGGGGCACACTATCAAGACTTGATTTAATCTTTGAAACAATGTTGTCTCGACATCATTTCAAAGAGGGGCAAAATGTATACACATAAAAATGGCTATGAGAAATTAAATAAATATTTTATATTTATTTAATATTTATTCTTCTATTAAATAGTTAATTTGAAAAGATTAATCTATTTAATTCATTTCGTGTCTTTCTATTAATTAATTTAATTGAAATATTTTATTAATTAATTCATCTATCCTATTCCTCTAATTAATTAAATATCTAAATATTTATTTATTCTTCTAATCAGTTAATCAAATATCTAATATTTAATTATTCCTCCAATCATTTAAATATCTAATATTTAATGCTTATTCTTCTATCCTATAGTCTCAAATATTAAATAATTCTTAATTATTAATCTCTTTTCCAACTCATTCTTCCATCTCCACTTCATCTTCCCTTTGCCAACTCATCAATCATGTGGCTAAAGATATTAATATTTTTTAAATATTAATTCATCATTTATCTCCAACTTCCAAAATAAATGAAGTATTGTGTACGTACACATATTTCTTAACCTTCTTCTATATTCTCTCCAACATCCCTACATCTTAGGAAGGACTTGAGTCTACTTGTCCTCTCATGCCTAAATCTTCTCCAACCATTCCTAGATTCCCTCAGTCAACAACCCAGTCAAGGTGAGATGAGTGACACTTTTCTTCTCCTTCCCCATTTCTCTCAACCTTCACCTTTGCTCACAATCATCCAAATCTACAGATTTGATCATGACCATTGATCTAGGCCACATCATCTTATCCTCTCAAAGTCTATAAAATCAGGAGTTTGAGTTGAGAAAAAGTTAGTCTTCAAGTTAATCATTTGTGAAAACTTATGCATCTGTGAGTTTTAATCTTGAAGCAATTTAGCATAATCATTTACCATTTCTCATTTAGCATAATAATTTAGTATTTCATATCACAATATCAGTTAATTATCAGTTATCAGTCCATTCTTCATATGCCATCTTAGAAGCTATTAGTGCTTGTTTGAGAGCACACCATTTGCAACTAGGAACAATGGCGTTAGGACACAATGAGACTCAAATCATGAAGGTAAAAATAGTGTTTTTATTTTAATATCAATTTCATGTAGTTTCATTGGTTGAGTTTGGATTTCCTGTAGCATTTCCTTTGTATTTTTTGAAACTAACATGTTGCAGGTAGTATTCTGATGATGAAATTCAAGTCGACACAAGATTCTATTTAACTTTTGATTTTTTTGTACAATAAATAATGCATGATTGAGTATAATTACCAAAAATTTATATTATCATTATAATTATTGATCATATTCACCATTAATATTACATTTTCAGTTGTTTTTGGGACCATATTGTCATTACTATCAAATTTTTTCTTGCTTTTGGGGCAATAATTACATTGAAATCAAAACTTGGTAGGATTTTCTACTTAGAAATTATATATAATTATGTTTAGAAGAAACAATACTATTAAATAATGAACATGGTTGTTTACCTTTATTATCATGGCCTCTAAAGTTGAGGGGATATGGAGCATCAAATATAATGATTATGAAGAATACATAGCGTTCATGTAATAAAATTATTTTTTAAGTTTTTATGTATAAGGAATTGAAATCATTTTTACAATTTGTGATAGATGTATTCAATTTAATACTTACAATATATCTTCTATTTTGTAGAGTCTACTTGAGATGATTATGATCTTTGTAGGGTTCCCTATATCCAATTAATAATTCACACTAATCGGTTCGCCTCTACAACTTAGAGATGAATCCATCCTACATTAAGCAATATTTAATGGGGTATAGGGTACATTAAACTATCAATATAAATTTGTAAACTTGAGATGGGTTTTTGTTGTATGAGCACTATAAGGTCCAAGTAGTTAGAATCTAGGAAATCAATTAACTTGCCAATTACTCAAAGGAAAATACAACTCAACTAATATATAAAATGCATTCACAAAAAAGATATTAATTAAAGTAACAACAACTAATGATCAAAATGACTGATAAATAAATCTATGCTAAAATCTTTCTCGTAAGACATTTTAACTTACTACTACAGGAATTAGGAAATATAGAACAATGAAATTATGAGACAAATTATCAAACTAAATAATAAAGCTTGTTGAGTAAACTAGTTAAACCAAATTATAGAGATACTAATCAAACTACAGAGTGACACTTTAACTCAAGCGAGTCCTGACTTAGGTATGTGCACTCTCAAATTAACTTGAAAAGTTCAATTGCTAGAATTAGAAACTTCTCATATATTCATTTATTCATGAAACTGATTATACAAAAAAATGATAAAATGTTGTAATAGAAAACTTATACAAAGGTAATAACCATCTATGGTTCTTCTTCCATGACTTATTTATAGGCTAACACAATATAACTAATTGATCCTAAATTATCGTTCACTCCAAGTATGTAGGGAATGGATTATTAGATCTAGGAAAGCATAAAAGAAGATATAATCCTAATGAAAGGGGTTAACTAGTCAAAACAAGAAAATTAAATATCCATAATGCAAATGCAATAAAAACTTAATGATAATTTAAACAAGAAAATTAAATGTCCATAATGCAAATGCAATAAAAACTTAATGATAATTTTTTTTGATTGGTTAATGATTCATTATATTAAGAAAATAAAGAGCATACATTATTTGTTACATACATACTTCACAAAATTAACATTAGTAGTCTGCGAACATTCTACCAGTAAAAGCACCTATTCTTCCTAACCCCGACCTCTTAGAGCTTATATACCAGTAATTACAAAAAGGGCACGAGTCCCCTCTATGAAAAACATATTAACAAAATTATACGACATAACTTATCAGATTCTAATTGCTCAGCTTTGACTCCAAAATAGCTTTGCCATGAACCTCCTCCGCACTTGTTACAACATGTGCTTTAGTGTTCTTGTTAGGATTCACCATGCACAATGAGGATGTGCCTCCCTTTAGTGTATACCTCTTCTTTTCTCTTTACAAACCCATAGGTTATCCTCATTTTATTTTTGGAGATGTCGCCTCCTCCGCTTGCTCTTGAATCTTAGATTGTGGAATTCATTTTGCCACATCCTCTAGTACCAGACGCACTTCCCAGATTTGAGGTAGTCCTTGATACCTTGAAGCCCTATCTAGGTCGAAGCCCAATCAACCTCCTTGTTTCTATTGACACTCAAAAGGAGGAATGACCTAAATGGTGGTGTAATTTTACCAATGTACAATGAATCATTGTCAAAAGGGACAAAATATTCACCTTGTCTCACCATACCAATAAGATTTGCCAAACCCAAACATTAGTCATCTTTAACATAGTTGTTCATAAGCCAAAACACCATTTCACTTGACTCTAACTCGGGGAATCAAGTCATGTAAAGAGATACGATATCAATATTGGTACGATACCTATATTGAGCATTCAAGTACTCATCTCCCAATGCCATCTTTACCCTATTAAGGAATGATTGTTCTAGAATTTTAAAAACATGAATCGGGTGCTCCTTTGAGATTTCCCCCCAAAAAGCCACCATTGATTTAGTGGCTTGTAAAGACAAATTCGCTTGCATATTGTCTCCTTTCCCTATGCCTAGGCTCAAATGTTCGTATCTCCTCTTGCAATATGTAAAATTTCCAAACTTAGCACCTTACCTCAAATTGTTCTTTGCAAATGCCCATCACCATCAGTTTATGACAATCATCATCAGTACCCATCAAATATGAAGCAATTAATATAGCTTTGTTGGCCATTAACTTCTCTTCCTATTGTATGATTACAGACTAGTCGTTGTAGATAGAGACTATCTCCTTCACACACTTCATGAACATGGGATAGTTAGTTGTCTACAAATGTGTCACATCTACATTCAATACTCATTAAAAGTCCTTGGCTTCACTTGTTTCTTTCTACCAAGTCAACCAATCCGTTCCTAAAATATCCTCACCTTTGCTTCAATACTCCACTTTCTCTGTCACATAAGGAAAATGTCAAATCTAGCCTAGATAATATCAACTTGGTTGCCTGGACATGGAGAAACATCATTACCACCTTTCTCCCTTAGCCTCTTCATCACCTTTGTTCATTACAACTCTCACCTATCTTATTTGACCCTCGAGGCGACTCAAGTTTAGATTTTTCCACCTCATCCTTGTATTAACTATCACCTTGATTCATCTCATTAGTGACTTCAAGAATCATATCAAACCATTTGACTTCCCCAATTTGAAGATCATTTAACATGCTGGCTTGTTTGTCGACTTCTGCATTACCATCCCTTAACCCATGAGATAGTTTAAACTTGCGAAATATGGTAAGAAGTTGTTTGATGTTCTGGATGATCTTGTCAATTTTCCAATTATTAGCTTGCCCTTTTGAGAGTACATTCACATTAATTTGTGAGTCCCCTTAAAGATTGAGATTCTTTATTGTCAACTTTTTTGCCATGTAAACTACAAGGAGGGCAACATTTACTTCTGCTTTACTATTGGTTCCCCAACCTAGTCTTTGACTACATCTAGAAATAATTCTACCTTGATGATCCTTGTCTATACAACCTAGTCCAGATGGTCCCAGATTCCCCTTTGTAGCTACATCAAATTTCACCTTAATCCAATCTTGGTCTGGGGGTTTCCAGATCACTTTGCTTGTTTTTCCTTCCAAAGGATGAACCCTTTTTGGCCTATTAACAAGCCTAAATTTTATGAGTGGCTAACGCACTTGTATCTTGTTGTCCAACGAATTATATGGGTGTTTTTCTACATTCACTCTTGATGCTGCAAAACTCACCAAGTCTGATATTGATCTTTTAATTCTGCTCTATAATATTTCCAAACATTCTTCCTTGTCTTGGAAAATCCATCTATTTTGTTCCTTCCATACCTTCCAAATCAAGGCAGACCCAGGGCAATACTCAAGATGCTTGACTATACTGATTTACCTTCCCAAACTCCCGAACCTTGAAATCATTCCTTTAAGTTACCCTCTAGGGGAGTATACCAATCCAATATTCACAACAATCTCATTCAAAATTCTTGGGCAATAGGGAAATGAATAAGGAGATGATTAACCGATTCAAGAAAGTTTTTGCACATGACACATCTTAATGGTCCCACGTACCCTAACTTTCTCAATCTGTCACCTGAGAGGATTCTCTCTCTAATTGTGAGCAATGTGAAGGAGCCTACTTTGGGAATGCAATTGTCATTCCAACACAAGTAATGAAGCCATTGATCAACAGACGGGTCTTGTTTAATTAGCTTATACCCAAGCTTGACAGAGTATTTAGCAGTTTTAGATCCACACCAAATCAGGGTATCCTCCTCTTCTATTAACATTATGTTTCTCCATTTTAAGATTTCTCTTTATCAGTTCTCCATTGCCTTGGGCAGGTTCAATTCTCCTGTATCTTTCCAAACCCATTTTACAATCCCTTGATCCTCTAATCTTTGCATGAAATCGACCATTTTTTGCCCCACCTTGCTTCTGAAACTATTTGAAGCTCATTCAAGGAGTTGTCTATATTTAGATTCGATAGTCCTTCCCACAAATCTTCCTAGAAATATACACACCTCCCATTACCCAGTTTCTATGATATATGATTTAAAATGACCTTTCTATAGTCGAGCAAATAATTCTAGATTGCCGAACCTTGTACATGATTTTTGATTGTGAGAATCATATCTCTATCTTGGCTCTCTAGATACTTATTTGTAATAATTTTCACCCATATTTGGTTTGGGTTAGCATACATTCTCTAGACCAACTTATCTCCCACTGCCTCATTCACTAGGTTCTATCTCCTTAAATTAGCTCCTCTTGAATGTTTTTATTTGCATATTTTATCCCAAGGCAACAGTGGAATTTTGTTCTTATCCCAATTCCCATTCTAGAAGAATTTCCTCATCCCTTTCTCTATTATCCTTGCAATATTTTAATGGATATTCATACATGAAATTGAGTGTAATGGTATGGTTGTGACAATTCACTTCAACATAATGATCCTTCCTGCAAAAGTTAGCCATTTGCTTTTCCAACACTCCATGCGTCCCAAATAATTGTCAACTAGCCCATTCCATAAGTTTGATTTTCTTGCTCTTGCAAACAATGGTACCCCAAGAAATTTATTAAGAAGCTTCCCCATTCTGATCCCCAATATTCTTGGAATTTTCCTTTGTATATCCATTGTAGTATTAAAACAATAGAATTCAAATTTCTGCCAATTGATTGCTTGGCTTGAAACTCTACAATATTTATCTAAGGTGGATTGAATGACTCTAGCTTCCTTGACCGACGCCTCTCCCAATAGTAAAGTTTCATCCACAAATTGTAGATGGGTTACAACATCCACACCTTGTGCTATCTTAATACCTTTCCACCCGCCAATCTCTCTACACTTGTAAATAAGTCTACATAGAGCTTCCACCATAATAACAAAGAGCGAGGGTGATAGAGGATCGCATTGCCTAATACCCCTTGATGTTGGAAAGAACCCCTGGGGGCTACCATTAACAAGCACTAATAATTAAGATGTAGAAATACAACTTTTAATCCAATCTATCCAGGAGGGGTGGAAATCAAATTTGTTCAAAACCTTTAGAAGGAATAGTCTATTGGCATGATCGCAAGCCTTCCTAATATCCAATTTTATTAGCATTCTATTAGTTTTTACTTGCCTGATAGAGTGTGTTACCTCATGTGCTATAATGATACCTTCTACTATGGATTTGTTCAGGTTAAATCCAATTTTCTCCTTTGATACAATCTCTGGTAGAACCTTTTTCAGCCTATTGGCCATCACTTTTGTAATGATCGTGTATGTTGTGTTGCACAAGGATATGGGGTGCACATCTTCAAAAGTATGAACAACTTCCTTCTTTGGGATGAGAGCTAGAAAAGAATTATTAAGCTCCTTGGAAACATACTTCATTTGACGTGACTCTTCCACCACCTCCTAGAGATCCGACTTTGTGAGTCCTAGAATCTTTGAAAAAATGATAGGTGAGTCACTCGACCTTGGGGCTTTATCTCGTTCCATTGAAAACAAAGAAATCTTGACCTCTTTCATTGAAACAGGTTGTAGTAACATACCATTTTGTTATTTCAAGATTATGTGTGGGATGTTCCCAATAGTCTCTTCATCATTAGATTCCAAATCTGGCTCTTCTTTAGTTAGTATCTTTTAAAAAAATCCAACTGCCTCTATGTTAATATCTTCTTTATTGTTGAGAAGGTTACTCTTCATCTTCCTATTTTTTCTAATCCTATTGACCATTCTCCTATATTTAATTGAGCTATGGAAAAATTTAGTATTATGATCCCCTTCCCTAAGCCAACATTCCTTAGACTTCTGACACCAAAATATTTCCTCCCTAGCCATAATCTCTGCTAGATGCTGGTGGAGTGTTTTCTCCTTTTGGAATTCTGTCATAGTCATACCTTGTTGGATTGCTATCTCATTAACCTCTGCTAACTCCTTTTAAATTCTCAATTTTTTGTAGGACTATTACTAAAGCATTATCTGTTCCATTCCTTCAACTTTATTTTTACATATTGCAATTTCCTAACCAAATTGAGTGCTTTCGTATGTCTCACCTTAGGGGCTTCTTTCCACCATTTTTCCAACAACATTGATAATTGTTCATCCCCCAGTCACATCTTTTCAAATTTGAAAGGGCATATGAGTGGGATCAAATCTTGTTGCAAGATAAAGAAGATGGGGAAGTGATCAAATCCTGAAAAGGTAAGGATTGAATCTTCCCAGAGGATTGAGAGGTTAGCTCAATTCTCAGCCAAAATGAACCTATCTAATTTTTGAGAAATATTACTGCTACCCAGTTATTTATTAGTCCAAGTGAACATGTCGTTCTTGAACTTCGGCTCAAAGAGACCATTTTATAATATGAAATTTTTGTTGGCATTACATTAAGTTTGTTGGTATGATGATATTGAGAAGGTTGTTGGAGATTGATGATATAATTGATAAAGGATGACAACTATCTTAATGATATTATTTTTTCATTGATGTCAAGCAATTGATTTTCTGATTCAGTATGATGTTGCCATATCTTAAAGAGTATGTTTTGATGAGTATACAGATGTCGGTAAGTGACACTGAAAGAATGTGAAAATGAAGGGGAGTAATAAGTTATTTAATGGGCAACTATTACCGAGTTAGACAGTGATGAGATTATGTTATTTTGATTGTTTTGATACCTATATATGTGTATTCGAAGACTGAATAAGAAGGAGAAAAGATTTCATGTAATAAAATGAGTAAAGGTTTGATACTATTCTATTTTACCGAGCAAGGATCCAGTCGGTAAATTCCAAGGTTATCGATGTCGGTTAAAGAAGAAAGAAGTCACCGAGTGTCGTTAGCAAGCAAAGCTACCGAGACAGTAACCAAGACGAATACAAAATGTCTACCGAGTAAAGTTCAGAATTAACTGAGAATCAACCGAGCAATAACATAATGCATTGGATGAATAAATACATTATTAAATGAAGGATGCCAATGAGCTGGAGATTTATAGAAGATTGGAATGTCATGCAAGAAGTTTTTTAAGGATCAATGGCAATGAAAATTCAAGAGTTAGATCTACAACATAGATTGAACGGTCATAACCGAGCACAAGTACCAAGGAAGGAATACAAGTTTCAAGGCAAGATAAAACATTTTTCAGTTCGAAGGATTCAATGAACCTAGTCAATTTTGAAGATCTGATGGCTAATATTAATCATGGGAAATGTGATTAAGGAGATTAAGCAGTTAGGAATTGCTTATAAATAAGGAAAAGTTGATGAACAATGTATGAGGGAAAATAGAAGAATAGTGATGCTGTAGAAGTGATTACAAAGTACAAAAGATTGAAGATCTGATTGAAGAATAGAGTGAGAAGCCCAACAAGGAGGAAGATAAGTCTTATGACAAGATTATTTTGAGCACATAGAGTCTGCCATAACATTTCAGATGTGAAGTTGCAGATATATTTGATAAATGTTATTTATTTTTGTAAGTGACAGGAAATCTCTTAATCGAGTTGACCTAACAGTCTTATTTGTAAATCCTCTAGCAAGGTAACATTCTAATTGAGTGTTTGAAATCCTTTGACAAGGTCACTTCTAACAAAGTGCAAGATTCTGATAGATCTAAGGGAAATCCCTTAACTGGGTCACATATAGCAATGTGTTTATATAATCTTTAATAGGATTGGCTTTTAACCAGGCATACTCTAGAAGAGTATATTTTCTTTGTGGGTCCGAAATCCCACAGTGGTTTTTCCCTATTTGGGTTTACATGTTAAATCTAGTGTTAAATGTGTTTTGATGTTTCAAGTTTATCAGTTTATGAGTTTGCATGATTTACAATCATAGTTGCATATCAAGTAAGTTCTACCAAGGTTGAATCTGATTAGAACATTGGATTGTGAATTTATCTGATTCACCCCCCCTCTCATTTAACTAACAATTTTAAAAATCTAATTGTGATTGATTCAAACCCCCCAATGATCCCTCTCTTTTCTAGTGGGATTTTAATTACATTAAAATCACCCCCCAAAATAAAAAAAATCATTGTCTATTGATTTAAGAAAGGTAGATAGCTGAATCCATACCTCTTCCTTTACTTTACTAGATGTTGGACCATACACATTGATGGGGACAAATTTTGTATTTTCTATCATAGATCTGATCCTCATAGCCTGCCAATGTCTATTTTTTGAAATCATTTCTCCCTTCATGTTTTGGGGTCTCCATAAAATTCCCAATCCTCCAGAAGCACCTCTGGCTTCCATAAAAGACCCCTGCCAATTAGGCAAAAGTTTTTGAAGATCTTTGTTATCATATGCCCTTAGTTTTGTTTCTTGTAACATAGAGATGTTTGGGCATGCCTGATCAATACCTTGCTTGATCAAGAGCCTCTTGTTAAGTGCATTGTAGCCCCTAAAATTGCATAATAGGAGCTTCATTTCTCCCAAGGAAGGGATGGTCCCTTCTCAGATCTAAGTTTCATTTGGCCCTTTGCACTCCCAACAATTTGCAACTAGACTTTCCTTGATTTCTTCCCTCGGGACTTGTTTTCTCCTATATTGATTTTTCTTGATGATGCCAATGTTTGATAGATTGTTCTTTTTTCCGATATGTCTTCTTCTTCTACCATATCAAAGGGGTCTTCTTCTCCTTTTTCTAACTCCACTTTATCACCAAAGCTTAGTCTTCTTGTGGTCACTTGATTTGGGTTTGTCTTATCATTTGGGAACAAATTAATTGTGGAGTTTGTTACCCTGATTACTCTTTTATCCCCTTTAGCTCTATCTTCAGTTGGGGTGATACTCTTGATGGATTATGTTGGGGTTCTTCTTTGGTAAATATTATTAGGAGATACCATCTCTATGATCCTTTCCACTTCCTCTACAGATGCCATTGTGAGAACTGGTGTACTTCCAATTTATTTTCCATAAAAAATAATTCCTAGATTGTTCATCCTTTCCAAAGGATTTCCCCTCTCTATGTAATCTTAGTAGGTCTTATATTCTAGGTCATGAGGGTCACAATTTACTGGGTTTGTGTTATTCTTTAAACCGGATACTATTAGACTATTGGCATTTGACACTCATTTGATTGGTTTCATATGTTGTCATTGATGGCAACATGTTCCAGCTTTGTTCTTTGGTTTGGTTCTTCACCAACAGACACTTCATCGACACCGACATATATCTTCACTGATAGGAAGGATTCTATGGGTACTAGCATAGGAGGCTGACATCATTGGGAGATCTGACAATCAATAATTCATTTTGTTATTTATGTATATATGTAATGAGTCGACATGTATAATCATTTTGTAATTATCTATGTAAGCCGACATGAGTCATGAAGGATTGTAAGGGTATAAAGGTCAGTTGATTAGATCATTTTATGATATGTAAGGATATGTTATGATATGATGGAAATGATTGTAATGAGGAATGTTGATGTTATGAGTAATGCAAAGATCATGTACATGAAGAAATTTATGTAAGAGGTTATTCCAGTAAGGGTTTAGGGTTTTTTCAGAATTAGAATAGTCAGAGCTTAAACCAAAACTCTATCAAGCATAGAAGATGCATTAAATGAGTCTAGTCTTATGTTTTCTTATTCAAAGTGACTATAGTCAGTGATACTCCTTTGTGTTGAGCAGTGTGCTCTAGGCTGTAAGCCTTCCTGCATGTGCAGGCCCCCCTATTATGTAATAGCTTTTCATATGGCCAGTGGATTGATATTGTGGGTCACAAATCCCACTATGGTTTTTCCTCTTTGAGGTTTTCCATGTATAAATTATTTGTGTTATGGTATTCATTTGTGTGATTGGTTCATTGATTTATTTACTTCTTTCAATCATATATGTACCACTTTACCGATTGATGAATGCATGTTATTTTAGGTTAAAATTTAACATTCCGACAGAACACTGATTCACCCCCTCCTCTCAGTGTTATTGGATTCCAACAATTGGTATCAGAGCCTTGTGCCTCAAAGGAAGTCTAACAGCTTGAGGAAGATCATGAATCCATGGATATGAGTATGGAGAAGCAACTTGAGGTAGCACTTGAAGATTATGATGTTGAAAAGATGAAGAAACTGAACTTACAAGATGAATTGAATTTTGCCAAGGAATTCATTTTTATCCTACAGGAGAGGTTGTCATCTATTGAAGCTAGGAGGAAGGAACTTCTGCAAAACTAGGATAATGAAGAGAAAGATGTCCTTAATGAAAAATATCAGAAGTTGAGTTAGGAGAATATGGTCATGAGGAATGAAATTCAAGCCCTAACTATGAGGATGTCAAAGGATATTGAAGATCGGAAGATGAATGAAGAAAAACTTGGGAGATCTCTGAAAGACAGATCTGAAGAATGCATTTGGTTGAATCATGAAAATGACATGTTGAGAACATAATTACTACAATCCCAAAGCAATGAACAAGAACTTGAAAGACAAATGATAATTCTAAGAGATGATCTGGCTATTGCAAGTGAGTACAAGGACAAATTCAAGGTTAGTTCAACATAGCTTGATGAATTATCAAAAAGCCAAAGACAAAATGGAGATTCCAGTGGACTTGGATTTGAAAAAGGTCAAAGCTCCGATATTGCAAATGAAGATCAGAACCAGAAGTCATTGGTAAGGCAACTTAATGCTTAAAAATTAAATGGTAGATGCTTTGTTGGTAATAAATTTGGTCACATGGCTAGGCAATATAGAAATAGAGAAAATCAGAACTATAATTCTACTCCTGGTCAATGTTGTAAATGCAATAAGTATGGTCATAAGACAAAAGATTGCATAATGAATGTTAAATGTCGTGCATGTGGAAAATTTGGACATATGGCTAATCAATGTAGGTCAAGAAATTATAAGGGTTATAGCAAAGCAATTCAAAAGAACAATATGACATGATATGCATGCAACAAAATTGGATACAGCTAAATTCTTTAGAAGCAAAAATTCACCGGTGAGCCATGATGGAACAAATAATAAAGGGAAAGAAAAGGTCAATGAAATCTGGTAAGATCATATCAAGAAATGGGTCAAGAAGTCAGATGATCAATCAACAGATGGAAGTGCTTGTTGGATTGATGATGATTGTAATGGATGACTTCATGTTTTGTCATTGATGGAACATATATACACACACAAATGTTCACATTGTCATCTTAGTGAAGGCAAACCGATATTACTTCTAAAGTTACTTGTATTGCAACCGGTATTGATGTTTAGTTTATGATGGTTTTAGAAGGTGTCTAACCCGTATATGTAGAAAACTAGTATATGCAGAAATGGCTTGACACCAACTTGGAGATTCAATGGAGATCATCAAAGAATCAAATGAAGTACAATTAGTTTGTATGTTGATAGTGGTTAACTCCAAACTGGTATCAGTGTTCCAACTAGTACTCATTGATTGTGTGATGAGTTATCATCGATCATGATGAGTTACCCCTAACCGACAAATTTGGCAGCAATTTGTTATGAGTTATGTTTGATTGTCCAGATACACTACACCTAGGAAATTGTGATATGATTTCTAAGATGACATGAAATCTAATATCTATATAATGACATTATGATGAACTATTTTTATGATATGGTATGAGTTGAAGGCATTGCAAAATATGTTGGTGATGAAATTGGTGATGCAGTTTTGAGCGAGCAGAAGAGGATCTAATCAAGCAAGTTGTGATACTTCTAGATCACACCACTTGTTGTTTTCTAATCACTACAACAGTCAAATCCCCTAACCGGATAAGATCTAACAAGATTCATTGTACAAATCCTCTAACAAGGTGATCCATTAGTTTGGATTCACAAATCCTCTGCTGAGGTTACTCCTAATAGGGTACTACCTTTAACATGGTATAGCTCCTAATAGAGCTTTGGGATCTTTAACAAGATTTGCTCCTAGCAGAGCACTTTTGTAGACCCTAATCGGTCAGTTATCTATTACTGTAGATAGTTAACTTGTGAGTCCCATATCACCATGGTTTTTCCCATTTGGGTTTTCCACGTATAATCAATTATGTTATGGTGAATGTTTTACTTATTGTGGATACTTCAATATCATTTTGGATTGCATGCATAGTGTTTAGTAAACTTGTTAAGTATCTCTACCGGTCAGTGTTTAAAGTAGTATTGTTTTTGGTGTCATTGATTCACCCCCCCCCCCCCCCCCCATCTTAGTGTTATCAATTGGTATTTGAGCCTAACTTCTTTAAGTCTTAATCACTTGGAAGAGAACCCTAAAGCCACCATGGGGGATATGAGCTACTTTGAGATGGCCAGTGTGCTTAATCACTTCTTTCATCATGGAAGCTTTAGCATTTTGGATTGCATGCATAGTGTTTAGTAAAATTGTTAAGTGTCTCTATCGGTCAGTGTTTAAAGTGGTATTGTTTTTACTGTCACTAATTCACCCCCTCCTCTTAGTTCTTTATAAGTCTATCAATTGGTATCAGAGCCAAACTTCTTTAAGGTTTAATCACTTTAAAGGAAACCCTAAAGCCACCATGGGGATATGAGCTACTTTGAGATGGATAGAATGCTTGAAGCTACCAAGGAAGAGCTTGAAACCTTAAGGGTCATATTTAAAGCTTCACAAGTCAAAAGGAGAGAGCTGACTAAACAACTATTAGAGATATCTGATAATAATTCTTCAGATGAAGCTAACATTGATGCATTAGTTGAAGAAGTTGAAAAACTGAACGATGAGAAGCTAAATCTAAGAAGAGAGTTAGTGTAGAGCCCCTCCCCGATCAAGCTCTAGATAGATTAGTTGACCAATGTTGACCGTATTAATAAATGCAAAAATTCAATAGGATGAGCTATGTTAGATGGATAGATTAGAGAGAGAAGTAATTAAACTAGGTTATGAAGCATTTTACCTTGCGGTGCACATTTTGATGTGTTATGGATTTAGATCCTATAGGATCCACTAATTTGATAATCTTGATATGACGTATGCTAGCTATATTTGAATTTGCAAGACTTTATTATGATGTTAGAAATTATGATGCATGCCTTATGAATGGTTGGAATTTAAGTGGATTATGATAATTGATTTATATGGATAGCATTGTTTTATGGTAAATTGATTTATATGATGTCCATTGTATGCAAAGTGATTGATTTGTATTCTTATTTATGTGTTTAATATTATATGAGGCTATTTGGGAATTACTAATGTGTAATTGAGATGTGCAGGAAAGTTATCCATGTGACCATTGAAACATTATGGAGAATCAAACCTAGACCTATGTACGTTTGTAAAACCAGGGGTTGTCTATTTGGAGAGACAACACCCCATATGTGTTGTATTTTATTCGTAAACGTAAATGTTTGCATGTGTGTAAATTGTATATATTAATTGGTTTAAATCATACAAGAGACAATTGCCATGTGTGTATTAGTGATGTGGAATTCTTTTGTAGTGTCACTTGACACATATGTTGTATGTTGTGTTGGCAATTGTCATGTCACCTTTTTGAGAGATTTCATTTTTGTTTTATTGTTATATTTCCAAATTATCCCTGAAGGTTCCAAGAAATCTCGGATAGTGAGCCATTAGGAGGGTCAACTCAGAGTTGACCCGTAGGTAAACATTAGGTGGACTTTCAAAGGGTTAAACCAACTCCTAGAGTCAGTTTTGGAGCATTTTTATTGGGCCTCATTGGGTACCTATGGGTGAAGGCCAAATTTGGCCATGTGTCCTTCCCCTAGGACATGTTTAACCTCCTAAAAAAGTGCTTTTTCCTAGATGGCCGAATTTCATCTCTAGGAGTGCCATCCTTGGGTAGATAACCTTCTTGGTATATGGCATTCCTCTTCCCCATTACATTCCTCTTCTTGAGGTGCCTTGGTTAGGGAGTGTGTAAGACCTAGGGAAGACCAACTAATGGGAGCCTCTCACTCTATCCAAGAGGTTGGAAAGACTGGGAGAAGCCTTCTTAGGCAAGAGATTGAGAGTTAGTGAGGGAATCACCCACTCTCCATCTTTGGAGATGAGATCTTGGAGTTTTGAAACCAGTTAGAATAGAATTTTGGCTAAGTGTTACAGAAAAGAATGGAGGAATTGGGCTGCTCTTCTCCAAGCTATCCTTAGTGAACCCTTGGGCAGATTCAAAGTTGGGCCATTTCTTATTTGTATGTTGGAAATCTGTTTGTAGGATTGCTTGGATGTAAATGTTGTTTCCCTTGCTTTTGTTTTGTGAAAATATTATGCGATCTTCCTCTTATTTCTTTTATGCATTTTCTTGTGTTTTGGGAGTATCCAAGGCCTTCTTACCCTTGGGAGGGTAGAATGGTCTTGGGGGTAGAAGAAGTTTGACAAACTTAGAGTGAGAGGCTCTCATTATGAGAGTGATCTCAAGGGTTTGTTTATGTGATGCTTGTCACATAGTTTTTATTTATGCATTTGGGGGTTATAAGGGGAGAAATTATGGCATGTATGCCTTGGGGGTCATAAGGATGTTGGGTCAAGATGGATTTGTGATGTGTTCTTGGTTGCCATGAGATGGCTTGTGATCTACTATCTTGTTGGATTTATGTTGTGTTATCGGTTGCCATTGAGTTGGCTTGTGATCTACTATCTTGCAGTTCTCCTCAAGGTACTTGGTCCACTTCCACCCATGTAAACGTCACATTATGGGATGAAGTTCAACCTTGGGATGGGAATGTGTTTACTATGAGCTTTTCCTTGCTTGTTTTTGTATTGGTTGAGTGTAACCCATTTAGGTCTTGGTTCTCCAAGCTCGGGGGTGGCTTCTAGTAAGCCTAGGTTTGGAGGTGAGCACTCCATGGTCACAGCCTTAAGATTTTGTATGCGGATTTGCTTGTTAAAGAAGAAAACAAGAAAGCTAGGAGTTGCTGATTCTATTTTAGTTGCAGAAAAAGAATAGGGATTAAAGTATTGTACTTCAGTTGTAGAAATGAAAGATGAGAGCTTTATGTTGTATTTACTTTAATAAGGAAATGTGCTATTCAAGAAGGCTTACCATGTATTGTAGTGTATTTACTAAAGATGTTGATTTTGTTTTTTAGTAAGGAGATAGCATTTGAATAAATTCTGTAAAGTTAATGCTGCTGTCTTTTATCTGAAATCTGTCATTTATTCGAAATCTGTAAATTATCTGAAATTTGTCATTTATTCAAAATCTATTAATTATTTGAAATCTGCCATTTATTTGAAAACTGTCATCTAATTATCTTTGTAATTTAAAAAAAATAAAAAAATACAGAAAGTAAAATGGAAATATTAGGAAATAGAGAAGTAGAAATGTTAGGAAGATAAAAATGAACTGTTAGTCCTATTTAATTAATTCCAAATGCAAATATAGATAAACAGATTTTAGTATGAACATTAAATGTTGTGTTTAGCTTGATGATATAGTTTTAAATGAATTTTAGGCTATATTAATGTTGCTGTAAATTAATTAAAACTGTCATTTTTGTTTACTATTTAAACATTGTAGAAAATTAATCTAGAAAATAAATCTAACTCTAAAGTTAACTATATGCCTTTGATAAAGAGAAATAAATACATTATATCTTGTTGTTTATTGTTTAAATGGATTTTAGGAAGTGCTCTTTGCAGCTGTGAATAAATATAATTCTGTCATGTTTTTCCATTATATAAAAGCATGTTAGTGGGAAGTAAATAAATCTAAGTATTGTTACTTTTGAATCAAAGGAAATAAAATTTAATCTAATATGTTTCTATTGAAATAAGTGACCCTAAAATAAGGGTAAATGTAGATTTAAGAATACATATATATATATAAGAAAAGAGAGTTATATACTGTTTTAATTTAGTATTCCTGGCAGACAATATTTTATTACCTTATAACTGCATCTGTAGAAATACCAAAAAGGGGGAAAAGAGATATATACAAAAAAAAAAGAGACTATTAAGAAGGAGGAAATAAAGATGTATTACCAGACTTTAGTTCTCTGATTATTGAATATCCTAATGTGTATATATATATATATATATATATATATATATATATATATATATATATATATATATATATATATATATATATATATATATATATATATATATATATATATAAGCCTTTCACATAGATTAAACATGAGGGCATAAGTATATGAATTTAAAAATACATGCATTTATATAAAAAAAAAAGAAAAAAAAAATGTTACCAGAGATCTACATACACCTTATTGCCAAAGACATATGAATGTATCATGTATATTACATTTTATAACTTGTTGTCTTATTTATGTATATATACTAATATATATTAACATATACATATATATATATATATACACACACACACATATATTAATACACACACACACACACAGATATATATATATATATTGCTTTACATAATAGAATAAAATAATAATAATAAAAATTTATAAAAGTAAAAATAAATAAAATATATAAAAAAGGGGAGAAAAGCTTTTTCTTTTGGCAAACCGATGGGGAGGGCCAAGAAACCCTACCCCCACCGGATTGGGGCTTTGGTTTCCCCCTACGGGCACCACAGTGAGCGGATGCCGCTTGCTGTGAGCCGTCTGCAATGGGCGGGGTGAAACTCACCACTACGGGCGACCCCCAACGATGGTGGCCACCACTGTGGTAACCCACAGTGGGCGACACCTGCCACTGTGGCAAGCCACAGTGGACGGCGGACACACCTTGTGGGGTACCATAGGGGCCGCTCCCTTAACTCTCCACCGCCGTATGGAGAACCTGCCTCCATGGCCGCCACCTCCACCCTTTACCCTGCAACACACACACACACAAAAAAAAAAAGAAGAAGAAGAAAATAATAAACCCTAACCCAATTTTGGGTTAGGGTAAAATCATAAAGAAAGAGAGAATTTTTAGATAATAAAAATATGCAACCCTAACCCAATTTTGGGTTAGGGTTAGCATTTAAATAATAAAAGAAAATTAGAAATGCAACCCTAGCCCATATTCAGGCTAGGGTTTGCATATAAAAAAGAGATATCAAAGAGAGATTTGATTTATAGTTTTAATTATAACTTTTAAATTAGGGTTTTTGGTGTAAATATTATAATTAGTTGGTATAGCTGGATTATTTAATTTAACACCATATTTATATACATATATATAAATATAGAAGAAGTTAAGTTGAAACTTATTTGATTTGATTTTTAATAAATATTAATGAACGCATAAGTAATAATTAGACCCCTTTCACTTTTACCTGAAATTAAATTGGGGGGTTAATTTTATATAGTTCTAATATCGCAATTATTGACGTAATTTTATCAAGAGTTATTAATAAGGATATTTCCGAAGTAATTTTTGTATTTAGTTAAATGTTGACATCAAGTTAAATTTAATTTGGGGGAAAATTGTAGATGAAAATTATTAATTATTTTATACGAAATTTTAGCCTATGAGGCCAATATTGACCAAATTATTAAGTAGTCAAAATTTGAAGATTTAGGGGAAATTAAAATTGACTATAGTGTAAATTATATTTATTTGGCAATTAACATTATTGAATTTGTAACCTTATTGGTTAAATTTAAATAAAGAATTTGAATGCGCTCCATTAATTAATTTTAAATGTAAGATAACATTATCATTATCTTGGCCTGGAATATTTTAAATGCAATCGAGATATTTAAATATCTCTCGACTATGATTAGCGAAAAATTAATTAGGTTGATTTAATTAATTAAATTGTGACGATCCTCTTAGGAAATAATTAGTCTTCTTTAACTATTGTCACCCTATTGATTGAGTTATTTATTCCAATCTTAGTAAACAATACCATCTACATCTTAGTTAAGACAAAACTTAATTGATTTCTTTATAATAGTAGATTATTCTATAAGTTATGATGTTAAAAAAAAAAAATTTGTAGATGTGTTTTTTGCCCAAAAGTTTGGGCATGACATTTTGGTATCAGAGCCCTAGGTTCATACACTGGTGAATGTGGACTACATTCATAACTTAGTTGATCTGAACTATGACTTCGAAGAATAGCACCTAGGTGGAAACTTGCGAAATAACAAAGTGAAACATAAGTGAAAATTCTTTTAAACCAATATATCAACATATATCAGTTCAAGGGGTTCCAAGGGTCACTAAAAGCCCTAAAATTTGAAACTTATTAGTCATAATGTTTATGGAATAATAAGACCCCAAAGGCTACAAAATTTTCAAATTATTTATTTATATGAAAGTATATTTGGGTGTTTGACAACGGAATTTAGATCAATATTACTCATGAGGTTACCATTCAATTGGAATCTAAACGCACTAACTGCCCTAATCAAATCAAGTATGAGGAGTTAATTCTTCAATAAAATACCTCTAATGGTAACTAAGAGAATGTCATTTGTCGAGGTATGTTATTGACATAACAAGTCAAGCAAGCTAGTTAGACATGAGATGAAGGCACAATAAATAAGATCAAGATAGTTCAAGTTAACTTTTTAAGCTATGTGAAATTATGATGGTTCAAAAATCGGGGCTGCCATTTGAGGCACCAATGAAGAAGAGCTATAGGTACTCTTGCGAATCTCAGAAAGAAACATTAACCTATCCTAATGAATAGGTACCTTAAGCATGGGGTCATGCTTAGACAATTCTCATATCAATGCAAGAAGCTAGTATGGATAACCCTGAAGATAAGGACTAAAATGATGGTCTATCTCCTTGACAAGTGAACCCTAGTGAAACTATAGAAGAATTAAGTAAGAAGAAAGGAGGCATGTACTTCTTGGGTTAAAATACATAATTGCAATAAACCCTAAAGTCCTTCCATGGATATATAATTGGGGAAACAAGGAAAGTAAAGCCACAACTAGCTCCCTTATGGGAAGATAGTCTTGAAAGGACTAAGTAAATGGTGAAAAGACTAGAGAGAATTTGGGAATCATGAAAAATCTATATTGAAGTACAAGGAGTGTAGAAGAATCATGTTCCTATAATCTAGGAATGATTAACTTATATCCGTACAGAACCTAAGGAGAAAAGTGCAACCCAATCATGGCTAGTCGCTAGGTACAAGACAGTTTGGAACACAATTTAACTACTTGGGGCAACCAAAGTAGGTTTGTAGATTATGGCACTCAAGTGTGAAAGTATGTGAAAAATTAAGTATGAATGAAGCATCATGCAGTTGGAAAGAGCTTATGGAAAGATAGTATAGCAGTATTATAATACCAAAGTTTTAATGAAAATTAATTGGCAGTATAAAATGTGTGGTTAGCTAAGGGAGAACTTGGGAATTATGGGAGCCTTAATACATTGGTAATTGTTGGAAACCTTTATGTTATGTCATAATTGGGTAACTTGATATTATGATGATAAGGTGGTGTATGTGGATTGAAGGAAATCGTAAGATGTGATATGCCAGAGTTGGATAGTAAGTAAATATAAATAATTAATATGAAAAGAGATAACTTCTTTTTACCCAATTTCAATTAATAGGGTGAGTGTTGGTCACTTCTCGAGTGCACACCCCCTTGTTTTCTTAAGTTGCATAAGTGAAGTAGGAGAGAATAAGTCAATTCCCCGCATTGTTTGAAATATATCATGAAATGTGTGGGTAGGAATTATTTGTTAACCGTTATTGATTTTACTTGACAATTATTCCACCCCAAATGGTTCTTAACCATAAGTGTTAGTAATTTGGCAACAAGCTCCTACTTAATGAAGTCAAGTGAATGTTAGAGGTGAAAATACAAGGAGCTAGAATAAAGTGCTAAGGAAACAAATGATGTCCCTAGTAAAATTATAAGATTACATTTTACAAACCCTAATTGATTCTAAGTATACAAGTGACAATTTTGTACCGAATTAGCAACCGCGTGTGTAAGTAAGACATGAAAGTGTTGGTGCATGAGTTACCACGTAACATTGAACCAAGGTTTAACATATTAAGATATTTAATGGAAGCCTAAGAAGAATGGACAAAGAATGGTTAAGTTAGTGCATTCACCTATTAGAATATAATTATGGAGGTTAATAACCCCAAATGGATAACGGATTATATCGGAAAGTGTTGCTTGTGATAGCAATCACATGAAGGTTAAAATGGATCATGATCTTTAAAACGATTGTAATCTTTTGTGTATAAGATATTTCATTAATAATAAAGGAATATAGATAATCTAAGAACCTTAAGAGTCTAATAATCACTTCCTAAAACACTCAGGATGTGTGATCTTGGGTGATGTGTTGCGGTTACTCCCTATAGTATGACTAATATGGTCATCTTGTTTCAAGTTATGATTCGTCAGTGTTTTCAACTTTCCTTGAAAAGTATATTGTGACCTAGGGGCTAGTACTTTCTTTTATAAATTTTTTTTTTATGATGAAAGGACCACTAAATTTATGTTTCTTTTTATTGGAGCTATGACACTTGCCATGTTGCTAGTTTTGATATCTTTCAATTTCTGACATTTTTCTTCTTTGATTGGACTTGGCAAAAATAAACTTTTATTTTGATCTTTTAAAAGTGTCAAGTGGTCATTTTGATGGTTGATATAGCTAGCCCTAGTGATGTGATTTGTGTAATGTCTATCATGTTCATTGAACCACTGATAGTGTATCAAGGGAGAATACCGCAAGGAGTGAAATTAGGCACAAAGAATTAACAAAGAATGTTATATAAAATTAAGATAAAGGAAGGAATACCCTCATAAATAGAATTAATTGCGAGTAATCTAAGAGAGAAAATTCATAATAAAAAAAAAGTGTGATCTAGACCTAATGAATTGCGAAAGTGATGATAATGGCAGACTGGTAAATTTGGCATGTGTATGGAGATGATTGCGTGGATGATATCTAAAATAAGTAGTATTAAATTTCATCACTCCCTTGGAATGGGATTGTTTTTTATTAATGAAAAAGTAGGTTTTGAAGGGGCCCCAAAACCCTTTACAAGCAAGACTTAAACAACAAAGCCATGAGAAACAGAGAGGAACAAAACCAAAAAGAAAAACCACAAAAGCCCCAAAAAGCCAGTAGGCCATCCAGGAATTAGATTTTTTTTAGGGCTTTCGCCAGGGTGCTGCTAATTTCTTGTAGCTCTTTGATGTTGTCTTTGAAGTTGGGAGGGTCCTTAGCAGTAGTAGCCGCAACTTTCTTGATACTGGCCCTGGTTCTCTTTGCAGTCCCGCCTGTCGGGGTAGCATCACCACTTCCAGTCTGGATGGTCTTCTCCTCCAGGTCAAGATCCACAACCAGTTTAGGAGTATGGTCAAAGACCTTGGTGATGTCCTCCAGGTTTTTGGTGACAGCAGAGAGGATACTTGGGATAACTCCCATCAAAATTTTCATCGCTTCTTTTCCCTCTTCCAATGATTTTACCTTGTTCTCCATTTCATGCTTCCAATTAATATGCTCTCTATTTTCATCCTCCCTCTTTTTATCTGAATTTATCCCTTTCTTTTCCAGGTTTTTCAGGGTTTCGTAGGTCCGTCTGTCGAAATCCATTCTAGCCTCTGAGAGCTTCTTGAGATTATCTAGGATAAGCCCCTCACCAGCACTTTCCTTGTCCTTGCTATCCCTTTCCTCAGTCAGGTCTTTGTTTATTTCCTTCTTAGAATTAACTTCAATTTCCTCATTATCCTTGGGAGCTGTTTCTTCCATCAGATGGCTATTGTCCTTACCAGGGTGATCGCTTAGAATAGGGCTATCTTGACCAGGCTCAAAATCTCCACTTTCTTCCTCGTTGCCTAGCTCCTCTTCTTTCCAGTTGTCTTCACCATTAGATTCATCCATCTCCATACCACTGCTTTCCTTGACAATGTCCTCTGTTTCCAACCTGGGGGCACTTTTCCTTTTCTTGCTGGATGATGCCTTCTCCTTGCTAGTTTCTCACTCTTCCATCTTTCTTTTACCTAGGGAAGCAGAAATCCACTTATTTTCCTGCAAAGCGAGGGTTTTTCAATGCTCATAGATGAGTAGCAGGAGCCTGCTGTGGAGAATTGGGCTGGAAGGGTTAGTCCTATGTTTGTTCAGGGACCTAGAAAGGGACTGAAAAAGTTAGTAGGGCAGAGACACTTTTTTGTCGTGTCTGAAATGGTTTAAGAGCATGAAGTGGTAGGTGTGGGCCCTAGAGAAATGACCTTCAACCATAATATACTCCATGATTGCGTTTAGGACCCAACCCCACAACTTCTTGATGTTTGCAGCTTCATAGTATCCCCCGGTAGCCTTGCCTATTTTGGCCCGCTCTTTCTCTTTCCACAGGAATAGGTTAACCACATTGTTGGAGACCTTGAGGTCTCAAAAGAAGTTAAGCCCGGTGTGGGGCATTCCAATCACAGTTGAAATAAGCCCAGCGTCTAGCTTAAATTTAACTCCATAAAGTTTAAAAGAGCCATTAGACCAGTTTTCAGAAATCTTGGAAATGGCTAAGTTAACCCTACCTTTGTCATAGTCCTCAAGCTTTTCCATGAAGCTAGTAAGAGAGCCCTTCTCTAGCTTCACCCAGACTTTAGGAATTGCTTTCTAGGTCGATGTGTTGTCAGGTTCTTCGTGTCTTAGGTCTCCTCCCATTTTTGGATGCAGGCCATCTACTCTGTTTCTTTGCAAATTGAGACCTTCTTTCTCGATGTTGCTCAAATTTTCACATTGAGTAACCCACAAAGCGTACGATGATTTATTGGAGATAGTAGGATATCTACCACAATGCCAGGCAATGATGGCCTTTCCAACAAGGCGTAAATGATTCTTTTTACTTGTCATGATTTAATTGTCCTTCTCTCCCCGTATAACGGTCCTTTCTGAGGATCTCTTTAATACTTAAATTGAGATCATCCTCGTGCCAAATCATTTGAGTGTCAGAGTTAACTCCAATATTCACTAAACAATCAGCAACACTATTTTTCTCTCTGAAGGCGTGTTGTATTATAATTTCTTTGAAACTGGCGATGATCTCTCTAGCTTTCATGATGACATTCTCAATAGACCAAGAAGGCTCTGATTCCCCCTTTAAGCACTTAATAATATTAAGTGAATCCCCCTCAAGCCATATTTTATCATAATTAAGATTTTTGGCTATAATTAAGGTATTCAAGGTAGTAGAGGCTTCAACAAAATGGCTAGTTTGATTCCCCAGAGGACCAACCACCACCTTAAGACAACTTCTAGCAAAATTTCTGATAATGCCCTCATATCCAACTTTACCCAGATTCCCTTTAGAAGCCCCATCGAAGTTAGCCTTAATCCATCCTTGTGGGAGAAAACACCAGACAAGATCTTCTCTGCCTTTCTCCTTGCTAGTAGTAGTAGTAGAAAGATTCCACATATCTTTGAAATCATCTTTAGTAGCAAATCCCTGATCAGTACGATAGAGGCATTAAAAAATACTCCTAAAGATTTTATCTGCAACCACTTTAGGAATAGCCCTTTTATCTTTGAAAATCCTGTTGTTGCACTCTTTCCATATATTCCAAATAACAATCGACAGAGTAAGTCTCCAGGTCTCCACAATTTTAGGATTAGAGTTAGGACAATGCCATTGAAGCCAAGTGTCACCAAGAGAGTTCGGGAAGACCCAGCTCAGGTTCCACCTAGAAAGGATGATTTTCTAGATATCCTGGCTAAAAGAGAATTGATTGAGAATATGGCAAGCTGTCTCTTCTTCCCTGCAACAAAGAGAACACCTATTAGGAAAAATAATGCCTCTTTTATGAGATTATCCAGGGTTAATATCTTATTTTGGATGAAAATCCAAAAGAAGATGTTGACTTTGGGAACTAAGTTCTTATTCTAGACTTTAGCCTAGATGGGAATAGCTTCCACTGAGACATTGTGAATAGCCACAATAGAGGAAATAGAGTATTTCCCATCTAGAGTTTTCCCCCATATCAGAATGTCATCTTTGTTGTCTCTAGGGATTTTAGCAGAAAGAGTAATCTGAAGTAACTTGAGATCCAGACACTGCTGGCTAAAGTCAATCCAGTCCCCATTTCTCCAGTAATCTCTTACCATTTCACCGTACCTGCATTTGAAACTGTCTTTCCAATCTTTGAGGATAGGGATTTCCTCTAGAGGTTTATCCAGGATCCATCTATCTTCCCAAAATCTTATTTTCCTCCCATCCCCAAGGTTCCAAGTTCTGCCAGCAGTAGCCCAACCTTTAGCAGATTGCACGACATTTCAAATGGCAGATCCATCAACAGAGAAAGAGTTGTCAAAGAATTCTTCCTCAGAAGGTTGCATATAGAGATATTTGTTTTTCCAAATAGAGTTTCATTCTCTTTCCTCCCCTTTGAATCTCCAAATTTGCTTGGCTAATAAAGCTTTATTCATAGAACTAATGTTCCTTAAGCCCAACCCACCTGAGGCCTTAGGGGAACAAATGTTATTCTAGGCAATAAGGGGGATTTTGTTTTTAACTTCCACACCCGACCAAAGGAACTTTTTTTGGATTCTTTCAATAGCTTCTGCAAACTTTGAGGGGATTTTGAACAAGATAAG
Source organism: Cryptomeria japonica (assembly GCF_030272615.1). Lineage (NCBI taxonomy): Eukaryota > Viridiplantae > Streptophyta > Pinopsida > Cupressales > Cupressaceae > Cryptomeria > Cryptomeria japonica. Next base: position 463,119,899 of record NC_081408.1, read on the forward strand.
AGCATACACAGGAAGATTTTGGAGAGTGGCTTTGAGCAGAGTGACTTTACCAGCTTGACTAAGGACAACCCCTTTCCAGCCAGCGAGTTTCAGGTTGAGTCTGTCAATTAACTTATTACAGAAGGAATCCTCGGGCTTGAGACAAAGAGGAAGCCCCAAATAGGTAAAAGGAAACTCAGATATGTTGCAACCAAGAATCCTACCAATCCTAATTTGCCTTTAGGCCGGGGTGTTGATGAAGAACATAAAGCTTTTATCCCAGTTGATTTTTTGACCAGAGGCGGATTCATAGGTATTCAAAATGATCTTCATGTTTTTGGCTTCCAAGATGGTAGCTTCCCCATAGTGATAGAGTCATCAATCAATTGTTCATGGGAGCAGACAACATTGGATGAAGAAGGTTTCAGACCCTTAAGATTGCCTTCTTCCACATTTTTAAGGATGAATCTACCCAGGCATTCAGCAAGAATGGTGAACAGGATAGGGGAGATGGGGTCTCCTTGTCTGAGACCTCTGGAACTTTTGAAGAAACTAGACAGGGAGCCATTAACAATAACAGTAGAGGAGGAAGTTTCCATGAGTTGAGAACAGAGTTGGATAACTTTATTTCCAAAACCAAATGATTTCATGATCCTAAGGAGAAATTGCCAATTCACTCTATCAAAAGCTTTAGCCATGTCTAACTTAAGGAAGAATCCCTGTTTATTCACCACTTTCAGGGAGTTGATATTTTCATGAACAGAGATAATAGAGTCCAAAATCTATCTTCTGGGGACAAAGCCATTCTGTTGGACAGAGATAATCCTTGGGAGAACATCTAGCAACCTGGAAGTCAAAACCTTGGAAAGGATCTTGTAGACAAAGTTACACAAGCTGATGGGTCTAAACTTGTTAAGAGAATCAGCTCCGGGGTTCTTTGGGATAAGGACAATGAAAGTGGCATTCAGTTCCTTAAGAAGTCTTCTGGAGCCAAAGAATTCCTTAACACCATTGCATATGTCAGCCTCCACAATGTGCCAAAATTTTTGGAAGAAAAACATGAGAAAGCTGTCTGAGCCAGGGGATTTATCACCCTGAAAGGAGAACACCGCCTTTCTGATTTCAAGATTAGAAGGAATACGGGATAAGAGGTGATTGTCAGCTTCCAATAGGATAGAAGGGATAGCTTGTAAAAGGGTATTTTGCTTACTGTAATCCAGGTTATCCACTTCACCCAACAAGGTACTGAAATGCTCGAGAGCTTCCTTCCTGATGTTGCAATCCTTAGTTAGGACGCCTTTATTGTAGGTTACTCTGGATATTTTGTTGGCTGCCCTATGCTTAAGAGTGGTTAAGTGAAAGAAGCGAGTGTTTTTATCTCCTTCCTTCAGGAACAAGGCTCTGGATCTTTGTCTCCAGAAAGTCTCTTCATTAGAAATGATGGAGTGGTATTTAGATAAGAGATCATTTTCAGCCATCCTAAGATCTTCGATCAACCCCACCTCTTGGATTCTATCCTGAACATACTTTAATTCAGCTTTGACTTGAGTTTTGTTCTTGAATATGTCCCCAAAAATCTCTTTGTTCCAGGTTTTAATTTTGGCTTTTATGATGTTGAGCTTTTTAGCAATTCTAAAAAGAGCCTTACCCTCCACTTCAAAGTTCCACCATTCAGCAATGCAGGCTTCCAGAGAAGGATGGGAGAGCCAAGCTTTTTCAAATCTGAAAGGGAAGTTTCTCTTTGTTGAAAAAGAGTTGGTAGAAAAGGAGATGGGAAAATGGTCTGAACCGATTTTGATAACAGAACCAAGGGAGCAGCTATACTTAGAAAGCCAATTAGGAGAAATTAAAGATCTATCAAGCCTAACTTGAATCAAATCAGCTCTGGTTCTTCTATTGGTCCAGGTGTAATTGATGCCCTGAAGATCAACATCAATGAGAGCTTGATCATTAATGAAATCCATAAGGTCTTGTTTTCCATCAAGATGTAAAGAGATACCTCCCATCTTTTCTTCATCTTTGAGCAGGGTATTGAAGTCTCCCATAATAATTCAGCTTTGATCAACAAACTAGCGTTTGTCAGCGGCAAGGCTTTTCCAATATTTAGCTCTCCTGGTTTTGGTATTAGGAGCGTAGACATTAGATAACACCCAAACAAAGTTGTCCTTAATATGCTCAAGAAAAACTGAGTTCCTATTAAAAGCGGAGATGATTTCCTTTCCTATTATAGTATTTTTGTTCCAAAAAATCATAGTTCCTCCAGAAGCACCCTCCGAGTTAGTTCCTATGACTCTGTTTTCTTTGAAAATTCTGATCCTTTTAACTTTTTCTTTAGACATCTTGGTTTCTTGAACAAGGACCACATCTGGTTTATGATCTTTGATGACATTTCATAACACATCTTGCTTATGGGGGGCGTTTAGCCCTCTGATATTCCAGGATATAATCTTCATGCTTTAACTGGGGATAGGGCTGACTCGACGGAACACCGTGTTCCATCAGCATAGTTCTTCTAGCTTTCTTGTTCCCTTTGATGTTTTAGGGATGGCCTTCCCTACTTTTTATTTTGACTTTCAACATTTGCCTTTTTCTTAATCTTGCTTCTAGTTGAGATTCCTCCATTGAGTTCCTCCTTGTTCGATTTTCCTTCTCTCGACTCGGGTATCCAGAGAATCTCATCCAGCATATGTACACTCTAGGTAGGGGTTTTATGAATAACATACCTTATGAAACTTAAAACTTGGTGCCTCGGATATAAACATTGTAAGCCCTAGTGGTAGAAAACTACCCTATATAGGGGCCGATTTGAAGAACTTACCTTATGAAACTTAAAACTTGGTGCCTTAATGTTTGGGATTTGTGAATAACGTACCTTATGAAACTTAAAACTTGGTGCCTAGGAATATAAACATTGTAAGCCCTAGTGGTAGAAAACTACCCTATATAGGGGCCGATTTGAAGAACTTAAAATTGATCATCCCTCGTTGCCTTTTGATGTGGGAAGAAATCATGCACCTAGGATGGTTTAACAAATATTTTATTAACACCCTAATGAGGCGCCTTGTTGCAGAATGAGTAGATTCATTTTGGTTTAAGTGTGATGTCAATTTTCTTAAGTAACATGCATGGACGAGGATTGTAGCGGGATAAACATATTTTAAAACAAATACTAAACAAAGTATGACTCCTAGAAGTTTAATAAGTAAACTATTGTGTGTAACCTTGATTTTGGGAGTTGATGTGCATTAATGATATGATTTGGATGGTGCATTAATGTAAATTGTTGAAAGATAGAATTTTGTAAACACCTAACTGAGATGGAAGTGAAATGTAATAAAAATACTAGGTAAGTACCTTATGGAGGAAATAAGCTATTATGAAAGAAGGATGATTTTAATATTGCCTCTTTTACATAGGCAAGACAAGAGTTAGAGTAACCTAGTGATATTGTGGGAAATGATATGTCCCTATTTTGTATCCTAGTCATGCGACTTCTAGGAGTAAGTCAAACCCTAGGGGGGAGGATGTAGAGCCCCTCCCCGATCAAGCTCTGGATAAATTAGTTGACCAAGGTTGTCCGTATTAATAAATGCAAAAATTCAATAGGATGAGCTATGTTAGATGGATAGATTAGAGAGAGAAGTAATTAAACCAGGTTATGAAGCATTTTACCTTGTGGTGCACATTTTGATGTGTTATAGATTTAGATCCTATAGGATCCACTAATTTGATAATCTTGATATGACGTATGCTAGCTAGGACTTGTTTAACCTCCTAAAAAAGTGGGTTTTCCTAGATGGCTGAATTTCATCTTTAGGAGTGCCATCCTTGGGTAGATAACCTTCTTGGTTTGTGTCATTCCTTTTCTCCATTACATTCCTCTTCTTGAGGTGCCTTGGTTAGGGAGTGTGTAAGACCTAGGGAAGACCAACCAATGGGAGCCTCTCACTCTATCCAAGAGGTTGGAAAGACTGGGAGAAGCCTTCTTAGGCAAGAGATTGAGAGTTAGTGAGGGAATCACCCACTCTCCATCTTTGGAGATGAGATCTTGCAGTTTTGAAACCAGTTAGAATAGAATTTTGGCTAAGTGTTGTAGAAAAGAATGGAGGAATTGGGCTGCTCTTCTCCAAGCTATCCTTAGTGAACCCTTGGGTAGATTCAAGGTTGGGTCATTTCTTACTTCTATGTTGGAAATCTGTTTGTAGGATTGCTTGGATGTAAATGTTGTTTCCCTTGCTTTTATTTTGTGAAAATATTATGCGATCTTCCTCTTATTTCTTTTATGCATTTTCTTGTGTTTTGGGAGTATCCAAGGCCTTCTTACCCTTGGGAGGGTAGAATGGTTTTGGGGGTGGAAGGAGTTTGACAGCCTTAGAGTGAGATGCTCTCATTATGAGAGTGATCTCAAGGGTTTGTTTATGTGACCCTTGCTGCATAGTTTTTGTTTATGCATTTGGGGGTCATAAGGGGATAAATTATGGCATGTATGCCTTGGGGGTCATAAGGATGTTGGGTCAAGATGGACTTGTGATGTGTTCTTGGTTGCCATGAGATGGCTTGTGATCTACTATCCTGTTGGACTTATGTTGTGTTCTCGATTGCCATGAGTTGGCTTGTGATCTACTATCTTGAAGTTCTCCTCAAGGTAGTTGGTCCACTTCCACCCATGTAAACATCACATTATGTGATGAAGTTCAGCCTTGGGATGGGAATGTGTTTGTTGTGAGCTTTTCCTTGCTTGTTTTTGTATTGGTTGAGTGTAACCCGTCTAGGTCCTGGTTCTCCAAGCTCGGGGATGGCTTCTAGTAAGCCTAGGCTGGGAGGTGAGCACTCCATGGTCACAACCTTAAGATTTTGTATGCAAATTTTCTTGGAAAAGAAGAAAAAAGGAAAGCTAGGAGTTGTTGATTCTATTTTAGTTGCAGAAAAAGAATAGGGATTAAAGTATTGTACTTCAGTTGCATAAATGAAAGAGGAGAGCTTTATGTTGTATTTACTTTAATAAGGAAATGTGCTATTCAAGAAGACTTACCATGTATTGTAGTGTATTTACTAAAGATGTTGATTTTTTTTTAGTAAGGAGATAGCATTTGAATAAATTCTGTAAAGTTAATGTTTCTGTCTTTTATCTAAATTCTGTCATTTCGAAATCTGTAAATTATCTGAAATCTGTCATTTATTTGAAATCTGTTAATTATCTGAAATCTGTCATTTATTTGAAAATTGTCATCTAATTATCTCTATAATTTAAAAAAAAAATGCAAAAAGTAAAATGGAAATATTAGGAAATAGAGAAGTAGAAATGTTAAGAAGATAAAAATGAACTGTTAGTCTTATTTAAGTAATTCCAAATGCAAATATAGATAAACAGATTTTAGTATGAACATTAAATGTTGCATTCAGCTTGATGATATAGTTTTAAATGAATTTTAGGCTATATTAATGTTGATGTAAATTAATTAAAACTGTCATTTTTGTTTCCTGTTTAAACATTGTAGAAAATTAATCTAGAAAATAAATCTAACTCTAAAGTTAACTATATGCCTTTGATAAAGTGAAAGAAATACATTATATCTTGTTGTTTATTGTTTAAATGGATTTTAGAAAGTGCTCTTTGCAGCTGTGAGTAAATATAATTCTGTCATGTTTTTCCATTATATAAAAGCATGTTAGTGGGAAGTTAATAAATCTAAGTATTGTTAATTTTGAATCAAAGGAAATTTTTATGCATTGAAAGGAAATAAAATTTAATCTAATCTGTTTCTATTGAAATAAATGGCCCTAAGATAAGGGTAAATGTAAATTTAAGAATACACACACACACACACACACACACACACACACACACACACACACATAAATAAGAAAAGCGAGTTATATATTATTTTAATTTAGTATTCTTGGGAGACAATATTTTATTACCTTATAACCGCATCTGTAGATATACCAAAAAGGGGGAAAAGAGATATGTACAAAAAAAAAGAGACTATTAAGAAGTAGGAAATAAAGAAGTATTACCAGACTTTAGTTCTGTGATTATTAAATATCCTAATGTAGCTTGCTTTTGAATATATATATATATATATATATATATATATATCAGCCTTTCACATAGATTAAACATGAGGGCATAAGTATATGAATTTAAAAATACATGCATTTATATAAAAAAAAGAAAAAGAAAATGTTACCAGAGATCTACATATGCCTTATTGCCAAAGACATATGAATGTATCTTGTATATTACATTTTATAGCCTGTTGTCTTATATATATATATAGCTTTACATAATAGAATAAAAAAATAATAATAAAAATTTGTATATATAAAAAAATATATATAAAAAAAGGGGAGGAAACCTTTTTCTTTTGGTAGACCGACGGGGAGGGCCAAGAAACCCTATCCCCACCGGATTGGGGCTTTGGTTTCCCCCCTACGGGTGCCACAATGAGCGAACGTCACTCGCTGTGGGTGGGGCGAAACCCGCCATTGTGGGTGACCCCCAATGACGGTGGCCGCCACTATGGTAACCCACAGTGGGCGACAGCTGCCACTGTGGCAAGCCACAGTGGACGGTGGCCGCTCCCTATGGGGTACCATAGGGGCCACTCCCTCAACCCTCCGCCACTAAATGGAGAACCCGCCTCCACCCTTTACCCTGCAACACACACACACAAAAAAAAAAAAAAGAAGAAAATAATAAACCCTAACCCAATTTCGGGTTAGGGTAAAAGCATAAAGAAAGAGAGAATTTTTAGATAATAAAAATATGCAACCCTAACCCAATTTCGGGTTAGGGTTAGCATTTAAATAATAAAAGAAAGTTAGAAATGCAACCCTAGCCCATATTCGGGTTAGGGTTTGCATATAAAAAAGAGAGATTTGATTTATAGTTTTAATTATAACTTTTATATTAGGGTTTTTGGTGTAAATATTATAATTAGTTGGTATAGCTGGATTATTTTATTTAGCACCATATTTATATACATATATATATATAAATACATATTTTACACACACACACACACACACACACACACACACACACACACAGATATATATATATATATATATATATATATATATATATATATATATATATATATATATATATATATATATATATATATATATATATATATATATATATGAGGTTAAGTTGAAACCTATTTGATTTTATTTTTAATAAATATTAATGAACGCATAAGTAATAATTAGACCCCTTTCACTTTTAGTTGAAATTAAATTGGGGGATTAATTTTATATAGTTCTAATATCGCAATTATTGACGTAATTTTATCAAGAGTTATTAATTAGGATATTTCCTAGGTAATTTTTGTATTTAGTTAAATGTGGACGTCAAGTTAAATTTAATTTAGGGGAAAATTGTAGATGAAAATTATTAATTATTTTATACGAAATTTTAGCCTAGGAGGCCAATATTGACCAAATTATTAAGTAGTCAGAATTTGAAGATTTAGGGGAAATTAAAATTGACTATAGTGTAAATTATATTTATTTGGCAATTAACATTATTGAATTTGTAACCTTATTGGTTAAATTTAAATAATGAATTTGAATGCACTCCATTAATTAATTTTAAATTTAAGATAACATTATCATTATCTTGGCTTGGAATGTTTTAAATGCAATCGAGATATTTAAATATCTCTAGACTATGATTAGCGGCAAATTAATTAGGTTGATTTAATAAATTAAATTGTGACGATCCTCTTAGGAAATAATTAGTCTTCTTTAACTATTGTCGCCCTATTGATTGAGTTATTTATTCCAATCTTAGTAAACAATATCATCTACATCTTAGTTAAGACAAAATTTATAGTTGTGTTTTTTGCCCAAAAGTTTGGGCATGACAGTTAGAAGCCCTAACTATCCGCATGAGTCAAGAGTTGGAAGCTAGGAGGGTAGCTCAAGACCTTGTCAAAGAAAGAGATCATGAGATTTCTAAGATCAAACAAGAGAATGCAACTTTGTGTGGGAAAAGCGGGTCTATGAAACTCAAAATGTGAAAAAGTGGTCTCAAAGAGGCTTGCTCACACACCCACAAGACTTCTTGGTGCAAGTTATGGAGTCATTAAGAATGACTCAACTTCCCAAGGTTGGTTCCATGGTTTTCTATCTCACAAGGTCCCTCAAGCCAATGCCTTTCCTCTCAAATCACTGAGCAAAGTGACTTAGGGATGGCTAATGCAAGAACAAGGGATGCTTTAGATTGATTTAGTTATGGAAATGCATCCTAAGCTATGCATGATTCTACAAATGCAACAAACTAGATTATAAGATGACAAGATTAGTAGAAACACTATCCTAACATGATATACTAGTTGATGTTCTAAGATAATGATAAAGAAAATACTCTAAAAATGCTTATTTAGACTGTTTCCTAATACAAAAGAGGCCAAATGTGTTGATAAAATTGAGAATAAATGAGATACTAAAGCTTGCATGGATCCTTAAAATGGAGGAAGGAGAGCTCTATTTATAGTGAAAATAAGGCAATGGATGGCCAAGATTGAAAGAGTTAATCAAGGGTCAAGTTTGAAAGTTGGCAATCCATGTTTACAATTTTCACCAATGAAATGGTGACAATTGTCAACATAAGACCAGTTGAGAGGAGAGGTAGGAAGCATTAAATGCTTGAGAAGACCTCATGGTTACTCTAGGGGGTAAGGGTTAAGGTTGGGTTAAGATTATCCATTGGATAAAGCTTTTGCCCAAAGGATAAACTCTTATGCAAGGGTTAAAGGGATAACCATAGTCAAAGCAATGAATGCTTGAAGAGACCCCTGGGTTAGATGTGGGTTGAGTTTAGAGAAAGTCTCTAATCATGCTGGAGGGTTGAGTTAACCATTAATGGTTTGGAAGAATTTCAAAGTTAAGTTGTTGAAGCCTTTAATGGTTTTCAAAGACTTTGAGGGTTTGAGAAGTGACTTCCCCTTGCTTAGGGATGTGATGATATTTAGGAGATGGGTTAGGCTAATTTAGAAGTGATTAGAAGAGTCCAGAAGGGGGTTTAGGAGGCAAGTGGGAGATGTAGGATTTTGCAAGTGAATGAGGAATAAAAGGATTTAATTAAAATAAAATGTTTTATTTCAATTTAGTTGCAATTTGGGAAATTGAATAAATTAGATTTATTCAATTTGGGGTAAACTATTAATTAAATATAAATTTAATTAAAAGTAGAGAGACGGGGTTTAATTGATTAAATGATTTATTTAATTAAATGACATAAGTGAATTTAACTAAGTAAATTGAATAATTTACTTATTAAAATAGAAGAATGTAGGTAATTTAATTAAATTAGATTTAACTAAATAGAGGAATGAACATAAAATATTCATTTTAGGAATATGGTCATTTTTATACATCTACATTTTGCCCCTCTTTGAAGTGACACGTGTGCACATGTTAATTCAAAGAAAATGATGTGTCGTCAAAATTTGATTATGATCTGTGTGATGTCGTTTTAAGATTTTCATGTCATGCCCCAGATTTGATAAGTGATGCCCCAGATTTGATAAATGATGTTTGATAATGCCCCCTCAGGAGATGAATCAAAATTTGGAAAATTTGATTTAATTTGATAATTTTGTTTCCATTTTAAAATTTTGTCAATGTGGAATGTGAAAAGTTGATTCATCTCCTGATAATAATGTTTGTTAGGGTTAGACGGAGACTGCGAGCAAGATACATGCCCCATCTCCAAACCCTAATTTCAATTCACCCTATAAAAGGGGAAAAGTGCATTGTTTTGTCTCATTTGTGCTTGTTGACCTTGGAGAGAGAGACTTTTGGAGAGAAAGACAAAATGTTATTTCCCTTCTCTTCTCATCGATTCGAGCCCGTTCGGAAGTATCGAAGGCTTGCCACATATGGACCACCAATAAGTCAACCTTTTTGACCCCTTTTTGATTTTTGATTTTGTCATTTTTGATCATGTTTTTAATTTTGTCATGCGGATTTTACGTTTTAGCGCGTCGGGGTCGTTTTGTAGTGCATATGATAAATTTCATAGCGTATAGGGTTTGTCAAGTTACGTAGCGTCCGAAATATATAGGGTAGCGCATAGGTCAACTAGATTAGTGCATAGCAGTGGTTTAGCGCATTAGGTGCACAGGGTAGTGCATTGAATAAAACGGGTAGCACATCAGATAGACCTAGCGCATAGGGGGATGAGGAGGTCGCATGGGTAGGGCTAGATAGCACGTAGGTGTACCCTAGCGCATAGGGTTAGATAGGTAGTGCAAAAGAGGGATAGGATAGCACATGGGGTAGTTTCAGTGCATAGGGTAGATTGGATGGCTCATTGGAAGAAAAGGGGAGCACATAGGGTTTGTCTAGCGCATAGGGTAGGTTGGGTAGTGCATGAAGAGTACATGTTAGCACATGAGTATATTTTTAGCACGTAGACAAGTTTGTTTAGTGCATAGGGAAATTTTTTGTGGTAAAGTGTGATTCTTTGGATGAATAAAATTGGTAGGTTGAGGTTAGTTCTGCCAGGATAGGTGCGAATTGTCCGTCTGTGTGTTTGCTGTCATAAGTTGTCCAATATGAGTTCTGACATAACTTGATTGGATTTGCAATGTTTCAAGTTTTGATGTGGATTTAGATATGATGTGAAACTTGATTTAGATTTGTTCAAAGTTTTCAATTTTTGGATATGAATGTGTTGGATATGAATTGCGGAGCTTGAGTTGTGTTACAAGATGATATGATTTGAAAACTTGAGTTGTATTACAAGTTGATATGATTTGATGGATTGATATGATGTGAAACTTGATTTAGATTTGTTCAAAGTTTTCAAGTTTTGGATATGAATGTGTTGGATATGAATTTCGGAGCTTGAGTTGTGTTACAAGCTGATATGATTTGAAAACTTGAGTTGTATTACAAGTTGATATGATTTGATGGATTGATATGATGTGAAACTTGATTTAGATTTGTTCAAAGTTTTCAAGTTTTGGATATGAATTGCAGAGCTTGAGTTGTGTTACAAGTTGATATGATTTGAAAAATTGAGTTGTATTACAACTTGATATGATTTGATGGATTGATATGATGTGAAACTTGATTTAGATTTGTTCAAAGTTTTCAAGTTTTGGATATGAATGTGATTTTGATATTATGTTTTGATGAGGAAACTGATATTGGACTTGTTTTGCTTTTTGATAGGAGCCTCTTGGAGTGGTGTAGTCGCATGAGAATTTTCCTAGACCATGGGAATTAATACCATGATTGACACAGGCTGACAGAGACATTATTGATATGTGTGGCCTGACCTCCTTATTAGATATGCCTCAGTTTATTGTGAACCGAGGGTTATTGGCAGCGCTGGCTGAGAGGTGACACAAATACCTTTCATTTGGCTATAGGTGAGATTATAGTGACACCAAAGGATTGCTACCAGATTCTTCGGATTCCTATGGTAGGTTCATTGCTACCCTATAAGCAGTCAGAGGAGGGTGGGACAAAGGCACTGCACTGGATCTTTCAGGATGATACAGTGTGCGGATACGAGATCCCTTGGAAGGAGTTTTTGGATTTGGATTATGCTCCTCTTCCATCAATACTAGAAGGTTTCATAGGTGGATTCTTATGTCCTGACCGAAGGTCAAAGGGACTGTCCGTAGGATGGGGATTGGTTCTGGAGGAGATGGTGACACATGGCCACCGATTTACATGGGGGTCAGCTATGCTGGCTCACTTATACAGGGATTTGCATGAGGTGGTATATTTGGGGTATGGTAGTTTATCAACAGGAGTGACACTATTACAGGTATGGTGTTGGGAGCATATTCCTGTAGCCAGGCCACTGGTGGATAGAGATAGGCCTGTCGGGTGTACGTATGTGTACGGATATCAAGGGATAGTTGTCCAACGTAAGCTGGGCAAGCTAGAGCACTGGAGGAGGGTTCTAGATGATATTGATACGGTCGTCTGGAGACCCTATATAGGTTGTGAGGTATGGGCAGAGGATGGGATGGAGATGCCTTATGTCTTCATGACCCGATATCTGATAGGGCGTACACCCTTTGTTATTGAGAGATTTCTAGTCACTCAAGTTTTGTGATAGTATGGATGACAGCAGGGGATACCATAGGGGACCTACTTATATGCTCGACGGAGGTAGGATATACCAGATTGGGGACCCACTCTTGATAGTGTGGCGGTGGTAGAGGCGTTCGTTTAGCTAGCTGGCCAGATATGAGACTACGCCCCTGAGATATTAGATGCAGGAATGACGGAGGAGTTTTCTAGATTGTTTGTAGCTCGTGCAGTGGCTAGGATATCAGATCCAGTGAAGATGCATCCCACTTTTGATGATGATGAGGAGGAGGGAGGTGGTGATGGAGGATTTGATGATGGGGGAGATGATGGAGGAGAGGGTCGAGGTCGACAAGGGAGAGGAGATCGGGGGAGGATAGGAGACAGAGGTAGAGGTGGAGGGGATAGAGGGATTCAGGTGGAGAGAGTGGTATGGCAGGTTGTGATGGATAGAGGGAGAGGAGGCTTGGCAATTATGGAGGGGGGTGAGGAGAGAGTAGAAGAGGTGATAGCAGCGGTGGGAGGGACTGATGAGTTGAGACAACCGACTCAGAGGAGGATTGATGTGCTACCCCCACCAGTACCGAGGTCAGGGGGAAGGATGGGGAGTACTTCTTCGTAGGTACCCCTTCAGATTTGAATCCTGACTCATTGGGAGGATGTGCAAATTAGGGCCCTACAGCTATCAGTACAACAATTGCAGGCACAACTATTGGCATAGCAGTGACAGATCACATAGCTGACCATGAAGCGGGATACAATTTTGGAGAGGTTAGGTTGAGTTGAGGAGTTTGTAGGGAGTTTGCAGAGAGCGACAGTAGGTGGCCCGATGAGAGACACTTTGAGAGAGCTAGCTTTGAGAGCCAAGGAGGTGGAGTACTATAGGAGGCACTATGAGGATGCAGTGCCTAGGGAGCGCTGAGTTCCGACTTATACAACCTTGAGATCAAGTCGATCCCGAGAGACAGGGTCGAGAACAGAGAGCAGGGGCATGACAAGGCCTATTCAACAGGATCCACTTGGAGATCCAGGTGTTGGGACATCTGCTGTGAGACCATCACCATCTGGAGATAGTCACACCTGAGAGATGTTGTCTCTATTGTATTTTGATCATTTTGCTGTGTTGGGCACAAACATGACATATTTTGTACATTTGATCATTTTGATATATATATATATATATATGTATATATATATATGTATATATATATATATGTATATATATATATATGTATATATATATATATGTATATATATATGACACCATTTTCTTTGATCCTCATGTGATGTGTTATGGATGATGCTTTTTATATGATGATGCAATGCTTATGCAATTTTATATGTGATGAATATGATGTGATAATGCAAGATGTATGAGATGTATCTTGAAAATGAGATGCATGATATGCAACTAATTTATAATATGATATGCAACTAATTGTAAAATGGTATGTAACTAATTGTAAAATGATATGCAACTAGTTGTAAAATGATATGCAACTAATTCAACATCCTCATTCTGCATTGGTCATCCCAACATAGTCACATGTTTTTCTTTCTTTTGGAGATATCATCATTGAATATTGGTTTGTTGGGATATGTTGAAAATTTATACAAGCATAATGGTATAATTGAACCATAATGACCTGAGAAAAATTTACATGATTTTTGATATTGCAAGATAGCATAAGCATCAAGGTATAAGTGGACCAGGATGACCTGAATGTTGCTTGCGGATAAACAAACAAGATTAAACCATTTGTATGTGCAAAGTGGAATCATGTCTTTAGTGACGTGCTTTGAATCATGTCTCGAGACAAGTCTTTGTACAATACAAGTGATCGCCTTCTAGACAGAAGACTAAAAAGATATTGGAGTCCTCGTTACTTTCTCTAGCTCGATGCATCGTTGAGAAAATGTAGAGGATCCAATAGTTCAAAAGGAGTTCAAATGCAAAAATAGTCAAAACTTCATGCAAGATGCAAACATTTGTTACTTCAGAAAATCATCCATCATGTGTTGTGAATCCGTTAAATGTATCTATGTTTGATTCTCCTCATGTTTTGTTGAATTTTTGTTTTTGATATGATTTGCCTAGTCTACTGCAATGCGTGATATGTTGATAGGACAGGATGCAGATCAATGTTGCCCCTAGCTAAAGGTATTGCCCAATGTGGATATGTACAATGATTACCAAGCCATGGTGGGATATGATGAAATGATTTGTGATAAGCAAGAATAGTGACTACGCTAAGTATGTCTTGGATAATGCTTAGTTTGATAAAGGTGTTGGCCAATGGCCGATAGGACTTGGATGCATGGATACAAAAGTTTGATAAGAATAGATGGAGGAGCCATCCTCTCACAATAGCGCCTGTTTGCCAGGTTTTCACCATTTGTTTTTATTGCATCTTTTTCTTTGCTTTTTCTAATTTTTTTATTTTTTTGTATTTTTACTTTTTCTGTGCATTTAGACTACTCAAGTGTAGTATTTCTTCAAATGGATGTTGTTGGTGGGTTTATCGAGCACATCTCCTTCTGAGGTAGTTAGTTGATAGGTGCTTGATCCATAGGCTGAGATGATGACATATAGACCCAACCAGTTAGGTTCAAACTTCCCTTTCTTTTCCCGACCTTGTTGATTTCTAGGATTTTCTTTGAGTACTAGATCACCTGTTTTGAAGTTTCTAGGGATGACCTTGTGTTTGTAGCTTTTGCACATGTTGCTGATATGCTTTGAGATGAGTGTAGGCACATTGGCATCTTTCATCTAGAAGTTCAAGTTCTTGCAGTCGGTTAACTCGATATTCTTCATCTGGGATTAAGCCTTTCAAAGAGACTCTGAGAGATGGAATTTCTACCTCCAAGGGTAAAATTGCTTTTGATCCATACACCAATGAATATGGCGTAGCTCCTATTGGTGTGCAGATGCTAGTTCTATATGCCCAAAGTGTTGGATTGAGCTGTACATGCCAATCTTTGCTTGCATCATTGACTGTCTTCTTTAAAATTTTCAATATCCATTTGTTGGATGCTTCTGCCTGACCATTTCCTAGTGGGTAGTATGGTGTAGAGAAATGATGTTGGATTTTGAATCATTCGCATAGTTCTCTCGCATCTTGATTTTTGAAAGGTCACCCATTGTCTGTGATGATGGAACTTGGAATGCCATATTTGCAGATCAGATAATTAAGGATAAAAGAGGCAATTTGTTTCCTAGTCACTGTGGTCATGGGGATTGCTTCAATCTAGTTGGTAAAGTACTCTGTTGCAGTGATAATGAACTTGTGCTCATTTGACGATGAAGGATGAATTTTGCCGACTAAGTCTAGTCCCCACTGAAAAAAGGGCCAGGATGTTGTGAATGGCTACAGTTCCTGTGCTAGTGCATGTATAAGATTGCCATGGATTTGGCATTTAGGACACTTCTTTACAAAGTGATAAGAATCTTTTTCCATTGTCGGCCAATAATATCCCATTCTTAGAAGCTTTTTAGCAAGAGTAGTACCACTAGAATGTGTACCACAGATACCTTCATGAAGCTCATGTAAAGCAGAGTCAGATTCATTACGATCAAGGCAATGAAGAAGAGTACCATTTAGACCTTGACGGTACAAAGTATCAGTAGTAAGGGTATAATGGGAAACTTGTCGGATAAAGTTACATTTTTGGTTTCGGGGCAAGTCAATGGGTAGGATATTGGTCTTAAGATACTCATATATTGTTCCATATAAGGGGGAGTTTGAACCAGTTAAGGTATAGATGACCTGGGATGCAGAATTGTCATAGGCTGGGGAAAACAATTGCTCTACTAGGAATTCATAATGAGACTGTTGCTCTGGAATTTGCAGTAGTGAAGCAATAATAGCCATTGCATCGGCTACTTTGTTGTCTAACCTTGGTATTTGTGCGAAGCTGATGTGTATAATGTACTGTTTGAAGTCATCCACCATTCTTTTGTAGGGTAGCAACTTGTCATCTTTCATCTGATAGTCATCATTGATTTGATTGATAACCAGTTGTGAATCTCTATAGACTTTTAGTTCTGTGATTTTCCATTCTACAACTATCTTGATTCCTGTGACCAGTGCTTCATACTCAACAACGTTATTTGTGCATGGAAACATAAGTCTGTAGGATCTTGGTATGGTGTGTCCTTCTGGAGTGATGAATAAAATGCCGGCACCTGAGTCGTGTTGGGTAAATGATCCATCAAAGTATAGGATCCATTGTTTTGTAGAGATAGCAAGAATGTCCCTGTTTGGAAATTCAATCTCTATTGGTTGTTTACCAGGTAGTGGTGCTTGTGCTAGTTGATCTGCTATTACTTGTCCCTTGATAGCTCTTCGCTCCATGTAGTGGATATCAAATTCACTGAGAATCATGACCCATTTAGCCAATTGGCCTGTAAGAGCTGCTTTGCTGAGTAAATATTTGAGAGGATCAATTTTTGTGACTAGCTTAATTGTGTGAGCTAGCATGTAGTGGTGAAATTTTTGAGAGGCGAAGACCACAGCTAAACAAGCTTTCTCAATAAATGTGTAATTGAGCTCATAGCCATTCAATGTCCTATTGATGTAGTATACTACTCATTCCTTGCCTTGTTGATCTTCTTGTGCTAATAGTGCCCCCAGAGATTTATCTGTTGTCAAAATATAGAGAATAAGTGGCTTTCCTGCTATCAGTGGTACCAAAACTAGTGGGTTCATCAGATATTGTTTGATTTGATAGAAGGATTCTGCACACTTGACTTCCCATCTGAACGGTACATTTTTATGTAGCACATGATTGAATGGTAGACTTTTATTGGCTAGTTGAGTGATGAATCACCTAATTGATTGAAGTTGTCCTTGTAGAGATCTGAGTTAGCTGATATTCTTTGGTGGTGACATTTCCATGATGGCTTGTACCTTTGCTGGATCCACTTCAATTCCCTTTTTTGAGACTATGTAGCCTAACAATTTTCCTGATGTAACCCCGAGGACACACTTCTTAGGGTTGAGCTTGACTTGGAATTTTTTGAATCGTTCAAAAATATTTTCTAAGATGCTTTAGATGTTATGCTCTGGTGAAGGATTTAGCTAGTAAATCATCCATATAGTCCTCCATGAAAGTATGCATTATATCATGAAAGATTGTTGTCATTTCTCATTGATAAGTTGCCCCGGCATTCTTTAAGCCAAAAGGCATGACATTCCAATAGTATGTTCCCCAAGGATAGGTGAATGTTGTTTTATCTTGATCCTCTGGAGCGATCTTGATTTGGTTATATCCTAAAAAATTGTCCATTAGTGATAACATTGCATGGCCTGCTGTGAGGTCTACAATTATGTCAATACTTGGTAAAGGAAAGTCATCCTTTGGACATGCATTATTGACATCCCTAAAATCTGTGCATATTCTGATACTGCCATTTGGTTTTGAATCTGGCACAATGTTTGAAATCCATTCTACATAGTCAATAGGTCAAATAAATCCAACATCCAATAGTTTCTTTAGTTCAGCTTTGACCATGAGTGCCACATGTGGATTCATCTTTCACAGTTTTTGCTTAACTAGCTTAGCTCCTGGAGCCATAGACAAGTGATGCATGATTAATTGTGGATCAATCTTGGGCATATCTGCATATGCCCAAGCAAAGTTGATCTGATTTTCTTTGAAGAATTTGATAAACTCTGGTTTTTCTTTTGCTGTTAGAGAATCTACTAGGTGTATGTTTTTGGCTGCTTCTGTAGTACCAATGTTGATTGATTGAGTGGGATCAATCAATATGGGTGATTTCTCATGATAATGTTCAGGAAGAGTGTCAAGTATCTCATCTTTAGGTGCCTTAAAAAGGTTTTCACCCTCAAATGCGTCCTTTATCTTTACTTTTTTGTGATCTGGAGCTTCCATTGACTGGTTTTCAGCATTAGATCCTTTTATTTGGTTTATTTTTGCAACTGAGAGACTTGGCACCCTCCTGATTGCAGACATCGCTATTTTGTTCACTGGTAGAGTATATTTCCGGGTTGATGGTACATAAGTAATGGATAATGGATTCATCATTCTGGAAAATTGGTATATCATGAATTTCGGGTTCGTCCCAGTCTATGAGGTCCAGAAAGAGAAGTGGTAAGGAATCATTTGGTGGATCAAGTTCTGCTGCTGTAAGTGTCAGGATAGAGGTTTCATTGTGATTGGTTTGGGTGTTAAAGAAGTCAAGGATTCTATCGAGGTCTCTAATGGTATCATCTTCCATATAGAATTGTTCATAATATTGCTACTCATTTTCCTTAGCGTCATAGATATTCTGTGGTCCAAATTCAAGTAGTCTAATTTATGTGTTGTGTTCTTCTTGAGAAAGGGATATATAACTAGTATTTTCAGTAGTATCTTTAGTAGCATTTGAGTAGATACCCCAGTTATATTCATTGGAATCAATCTCAGAGGTGTCATCCTAGATTCTATTAGTGTTGTGAACTGGTATGTTATATGGTGAAAATAGGTCTTTGATGATTGAGACAAGTTTGATAGTTTTCTCTGATTCTGTGTCAGATCCTACTTTGACCTTTTGTATTTGTTCATATACTGTCCCCCCTTGGGGAGGAATGATGTTATCAGGAGATGATACTGCTTTGTTGGATATTTGCTCTTGAATATGATTGACTTCTGTAGATGTTGTCTTCTTGTGAATGATAGGCTCCCCTTGATGTTGCTTCCTTTCTTGATGTTCACGTTCCTTACGGATTGTCTCTGTTGACTCAAATAGTGCTTCTTGCTAGGATTCTTCTTTGTACTTCTTCTTTGCTTTCCACTGAGGTTTTTGATATTTGCATGGTACCTTCTTTGGTAGTAGAGTGAGTTCAAAGCCCAATCCCTTTTTGTCTTTACTAAATTGTGAAGGAGGATCCAATGGTTTTGTGACACCTTCCCGATGCTTACCAATAGGTCCTTTGCCATTGTATCCCATTTGCTGCATGATTAAGTAGCCTTTTCCATATAGGTGTGTGGGTATAGCCACTTCCACAGTAGCTGCTTTGTCTTCTTCCTCATCTTTGTATAGCCAGCTGAGGATATCCTTTTCCTCAGATTCATGTGCTAAAGTGTCGAGTTGAATGAATGTGCCATCGAACTTGGTGATGGGATGAGTTGCTTGATGTGTTGATGTTGTAGGTAATCCATGAGATCTAGGTGATGTGGGTAAGTTAGTCAAACACATGGGTTCCAAAGAGTA
The DNA here is from genome assembly GCF_030272615.1 of Cryptomeria japonica. Lineage (NCBI taxonomy): Eukaryota > Viridiplantae > Streptophyta > Pinopsida > Cupressales > Cupressaceae > Cryptomeria > Cryptomeria japonica. The sequence continues at coordinate 463,139,160 of NC_081408.1, forward strand.
TTCCCCCATGCCTTGTTCTTTGATTTTCATTTTCTTCTTGAAATCTCTAGGTAATGATTTAGACTTCTCTTGTTGAAGATCTGGTGCTGAGGAATTATGTTTCTCTCTATTATGTGGAACCAAACTGTCCTAGGCTGCTCCCATTGCATTACAATGTTGAAATGGATTATGATCAGCAGATATAGAAACCTCCTACCCATTATAGGGGAATTTGACACACTAGTGATACATAGAAGGCACTGCTTGCATTTCATGTATCCAAGGTCGACCTAATAAGATATTGTATGTGAGGTCTATGTCTAAGACCTGGCACATAGTATCTCTTTGTATCGGTCCGACTTGAATCAGCAACACCACTGTTCCTTTAGAGGATCTTTCTTCATCATCATATGCCTTTATAGTAATCTTTTTGCGTGGATCAATAGACTCCTCTAAGAAGCCTAATGCACGGATAAGTTTTAAGGTACATATATTAAGTCCAGCTCCTCCATCTATTAATACTCATTTTACTCGGTGTTTATAGACTATGACTTCAATATGGAGAGGAGTATTATGTGGATGACTCAACGAGATATTATCGTGCTCAGAAAAAGTGAGGTTATGAGGCCCTGCCATATGAGAAACCATGGCTTGGAATTTGTCAGCATCCAGATCTTGAGGTACATTCATTTCTAATAGTGCTTGTTCCAATATGTCTTTGTGTTTTGGTGAAAGTTTCAGCAACTCTAGTATAGATATTTGAGCAGGAGTTTTGCACAGTTGGCTGACTAGATCATATTGAATTTTGGGTAGGGTGTTTGTTGTCCCTGTATGTCCCTTTAAGACATATTTTTGAGCTCTGGTTGTTACGTTGATAGATTCATGATCACGTTGATCTCAGATTGTGATGACATTGACTTGATTGTCCTCATCTGATATATGATTGATGATGTTATTGTAGATGTGATTGATACAAGCTCCATGTGTATCGTTTGAGGTTGAAGATCCATCCTTGTCATTATTTGGAAGAGGATTTTTAAAGGCTCCATGGTCACCATTTGTCTTGAGACCATCCACTGTTAAATCACCTCTATCAATCATGTCCTAAACAATGTTTTTCAGTCTCATGCAATCATTTGTTTGATGACCTTTGTTGCGATGAAAATCACAAAAGTGCGAGTCATTCCACCAAGGTGGTTTGATTTGTGGTTCATAGTTGCTGATTGCTAGTAAAGAGATAATTTTGTTTGCTAGGAGTTCTCTGAATGCTGACTCCAGTGATTGTCCCAGTGGTGTGTAAACACATTTTTCAAAATTGTTGGTGTTACCTCATGAATTGTTATTAGGCCCTCGATTTGTGTGATTGTTTTGAGCATTGTTGGTGTTTTTGGTGTTGGGTTGACCTTGATTGGTATTCGGTGTGTAATTATTAGTGTCTGGGTTAGCACCTTTGGGATTCTTTATAGCCTGAGTATTACCTGATAATGCGAGCACGAGCTGCTTAGATTTTGGATCATCTGATTCATTGCCTCCTTCATTTCCATTGTTTTTGTTTTTGGTCCAGAATCTAGATTTGTCCAAGTTGCTGTTATTTTGGTTATTGTAATGGGATGAACTTGTTCATTCTTTGAAGAATTTTAACGTTCCTTTCTTGACACATGCTTCTTCCACTTGAATTCCATTCTCAATCAATTTAGCAAAAGATGGTATGCATTGAAGCTTGAGTCTCTAACTCATCTCACCATTCAAGTTGTCGATGAAAATTTCCATTTTCTCCTTTTCGAGGATATCTCGAGGATATGTTGAAACCATATGCCACCATCATTGAAGGAAAACCATGAATGTTTCATTGTTTTTCTGTTTGCTGTTACAAACGTCTAACATGGTGATAACATGTTGAATGTTATAAGAATATTGAGTTATGAATTTGTTAACTAGTTCATCAAATGATCTGACAGGAGGTGTGATTTTGGATAACCACTCCATTGTTTGTCCTCCTAAGCTTCTTGGGAATAACCTCATCAAATAAGTGTCATCATGAGTGAATTCAAGACTCATTGTGCAGAATTCTCAAACATGATCATGGGGATCGCTTTTTCCATCATATTTGTCAAATTGGGAACGTCTGAGTTTGGAGGAAAAGGTATCATGTTCCATCTTCTATCAAATGGATAATGACAAATTTCATTTAATGAATACCTTACTATTGTCCCTTGTTGTATGTCTTGCATTTGTCTTTGTAACATTTACATTTGTTGAGTAAGGGCAATCAAAGGCGCATTATTTTGCTGAGGGAAGAGTTCTTCCCTTGCATTAGTTCTAGGTTGAAATGGTGTATGGAACGACATGTTTTGCTTGGGGATGTGTTGTTCAGGGATGTTTTGTCCTGGTGTATTTTGTTCAAGTATGTTTTTTTCAGGGATATCTTGCTCAGGGTCATGTGTTTCTCCTTCTCACTGTTGTTCTTGATATTCGTAATGTTGAGATTTCGTTCTAAACATGTCTGTGTCAAAGTCTTTAGGAAGTTTAACCCCTTTGCTTGTGAGCATGAGTAGGTATTTTTCTTTGTCATTTTCCATGAGTCTTTCCACAAGTTTTTGAAATGAAACACTTTCTTGACATTCTTGAAGAAGCTCTTCAGAAATTTCAGCGTCCTCTAGATTCAGATGCTTGAAAGGATTTGATAATATTTGATTCATGATGGATTCTGATTGCATTTCGCTTTGTTTGTTCTATTGAGAGCGAGTAACAACAGGCATCTAGTAGAAGCTTTCTGTGACAAAAAGAATGAACTCTTCTTCAATGTTTTGTTCAGGGGTTTGTGGTTCAAATTTGGGGATGTTGTAAGTGATGCACTCATCAGGAAAGAATGTTGGATTGATCTTTCCTCCATGATTTATTTGTTGACTAAATGCAGATTTTTGACAGAATGCTCTTGTCTTCAAAGGTTCCTTGTCAAATTCGTTTGATTTGTTCTAAATATATAATTGCACATGACGAAGGAAAGTTCAATGAGACTTGAAGAGTTGACGATTGATGTATAAAAATTTATTTCTTTTGGCAAGTTTTGATGGACTAGGTTGTTGTTTCTTCAACTTAATGTTACGATAAATATTATTTCTTCTCAGAATATGAGGATTAGTCATGCACAAGCGATCAATGGTTTCCTTTGAGTTGTTTTGGATTCAGTTTATCTTGTTTTAGAAACTTAAGCTTTACTTTATCAAGTGAAGGTTTAGATGCCCCCTCATGACAAAGTGTGTCAAATGATATGGAATACAAGCTTTCCCAATATGGAAACTCAGTTTGACAACTTGGAGTTTTTAGAACAAGTGTGTTTTTGAGATGAAAATCCATTTGATTGAAGGACCTATTTGATATCTGCGATGAGGTTTCCTAATTTTGATAGGATAGATATGCTTATCGTGCGACCAGTTTTAGATTTTGGATAACTTTTGTTTGATGAGAAACTTACATTGGAAATAACTTTTGATACTCTATTTTTTGGTATTTTGATTTGACGAAGCTCAGGCTAATGAAAGGAGGTTTCTAAAAACGTTTTCAAAATTTTCCAATTTGACCTCTGTTTTGCCCCCTATTTTTCTGGTTTCTATCACGCATTAAAATAGAGATGCGATGCGCTATAGAAAGTTCTCAATGCGCTAATGAAAAGACCCTACATGTTATGCTACCCCCTTCTATGTGCTAACTGATTTATACTATTTAACTCTGTTTCAGTTTCTGCTCAGAGGGTCACGCGCTAACATGGGCCTTCTATGCGCTAACATTTAACTTTATATGCTAAAGTTTGACTTCAACGCGCTATACTATTTTCAAAATGTGCTAACTGCTACTGTTGATTTTAGATTTTTGATGAAGCCTCACTTTTAAGACTTTACGCACTATAGATAGGATCTGATGCACTAAAGTATGGTTCCAACGCACTAAGATGTTGTTCTTCACTAAACTACCCCGACTTGATTGTTTTCTGCAATTTTAGAGTTTTTGCCTTGAGTTTTTCAGTGATAGATGATTTTCTGAAGTAACCAATGAAAGCATAGCACCAAAGAGACAATAGTTTTGCCTAATCTAAACAATAAGTGTATTTTCTGCGAGGATGTGTTCAAATCCCCAATGTTTTTAACAGGTTTTGGATACAAGGAATACACTTCAAAAAGACTCTTTATTCAAAGGTCATAAGCAATATCATAGCCCACTAGTCTCGATACTCCGTCAGCTCAAACAACCGTGTCACCCTCTAGGGGGCACCCATTTTTTTGCCTTTTTCTAGAAATTAACTCAAAGTGAATTGCTTCACAATTGAGTAGCTATCTTGGGAGATATATGGTGATTGATCTTGGGGGCGGATTCTTCCCCACCCTTGCACTATGATATTACAAATGTTTGGTTACTGACTCAGCACAAAGTTTCTATGCTAAGGTTCATAATCAAGCTTCTTGTTCGGCCATCAGTGATAAACTCCCTCAGGAGGCTTCCCAACCTTTAGAACAAAGGCTTTACGTATCTCAAGGATACTAGGGGAAGGCTAATCACTACGCGCAACCGTTGAAAAGGAATTTCATCGCTTTCCACATTTGATTATAGTGGGTTGGAACACTTGGCGTCAAAGTCATTTCCCACTTAGGTCGTTCCCTTCACACCGGCCAAAAATGGCTTTAAGAGTTTTTCAACTCCTCAAGAAGGCAGGCCTGCTAAAGGATTTAAATGCTATAAGATTTAAAGCATAAGAGTAGTCTGACTTTTTGATCATCCAATTAAGGGGAGAGCATATACCTTCTACTTTCGAGACAAGGCAAACAAGGCTCTTTTTACCTTTCAATTCAATGATGTCCTAAGATCTATATGGAGATGTTGCTCCACAAAAACATGGTGTTTATTTCAACCTTTCATGGCAATGATTTTCTAATCTATTTGAAAAGAAAGGGTCAACAAAGTAAATCCGACGTTTCGTCAACAAAATAAATCGATTGTTGGGCAACAAAATAAATCGATCCAAAGGAGAAGATCTTCCCTCTTTGGTTGCAAATGACCTTGGTACTTTGTGTGATTCTTTACTTTGCTAAAACCTAAAATGGATCCTTTTATACACCAAAGGATGATGAAATTCTTTTTAAGCCCTTTGATTTTTCAAAAATGAAAAATTGTTTTGTTCTTTTTAGAACCCAATTTGAGAATTTTTCTCCTAGAAAAGCAAGAAAAGATTGTTGTTGTGGTTCGTTTTATAGCCCAAAGTAAGGTGAGTTCAATTTTGTCCAACAAAAAATTAAAATGACTCTAAATTTTAACTAACTTAACTAAGTTAGTAAAATTTAAAACTATTAAAATTTTGAAAATAAATTCCAGCTCTACTTGCAAGAAATTGTCAGAGTCCTGCAAAAGTTCCAATCAAACAGTTAGAAAAATCCAGGTTTTGGTGGACTTCTACAAGTCTAAATTTAAGTTCAGTTACAATTTCATTTTTGTTTTCTATCTATTATGTGCTATAGGACAGACTGTATGTGCTATAAGATGAGTTGGATGCGCTATCAAACAGACTCGATGCGCGGCTCTGTTTTCTGAATGCGCTGCTCTATTTTTTGGATGCATTGCTCTATTTTCCTTCCATGTCGAGACCTACAGGAAAAGGTCAGTTAAGATGATGTGCTAAGCTAAGGACTTGATGTGCTAGAGTATAAACCCCACACACCAAACAGTGTACAGGATGAGCTATAATGTTAGTGAGATGTGCCAAATAATATTCTGCACGCGCCGATTCCTATTTCTCGCTTACCTACAAAAGTGCTTATTTTTGAAAACCTATTTGATTAATGGGGTCGTGGGTTCGAGCCCCACGATGGGTGCCAAAAATGTGTGCGGGAAAAGTGGGTCTATGAAACTCAAAATGTGAAAAAGTGGTCTCAAAGAGGCTTTCTCACACACCCACATGACTTCTTGGTGCAAGTTATGGAGTCATTAAGAATGACTCAACTTCCCAAGGTTGGTTCCATGGTTCTCTATCTCACAAGGTCCCTCAAGCCAATGCCTTTGCTCTCAGATCACTGAGAAAAGTGACTTAGGGATGGCTAATGCAAGAACAAGGGATGCTTTAGATTGATTTAGTTATGGAAATGCATCCTAAGCTATGCATGATTCTACAAATGCAACAAACTAGATTATAAGATGACAAGATTAGTAGAAACACTATCCTAACATGATATAATAGTTGATGTTCTAAGATAATGATAAAGAAAATACTCTAAAAATGCTTATTTAGACTATTTCCTAATACAAAAGAGGCCAAATGTGTTGATAAAATTGAGAATAAATGAGATACTAAAGCTTGCATGGATCCTTAAAATGGAGGAAGGAGAGCTCTATTTATAGTGAAAATAGGGCAATGGATGGCTAAGATTGAAAGAGTTAATCAAGGGTCAAGTTTGAAAGTTGGCAATCCATATTTACAATTTTCACCAATGAAATGGTGACAATTGTCAACATAAGACTAGTTGAGAGGAGAGGTAGGAAGCATTAAATGCTTGAGAAGACCTCATGGTTACCCTAGGGGGGTAAGGGTTAAGGTTAGGTTAAGATTATCCATTGGATACAGCTTTTACCCAAAGGATAAACTCTTGTGCAAGGGTTAAAGGGATAACCATGGTCAAAGCAATGAATGCTTGAAGAGACCCCTGGGTTAGATGTGGGTTGAGTTTAGAGAAAGTCTCTAATCATGCTGGAGGGTTGAGTTAATCATTAATGGTTTGGAATACTTTCAAAGTTAAGTTGTTGAAGCCTTTAATGGTTTTCAAAGACTTTGAGGGTTTGAGAAGTGACTTCCCCTTGCTTAGAGATGTGACAAGATTTAGGAGATGGGTTAGGCTAATTTAGAAGTGATTAGAAGAGTCTAGAAGGGGGTTTAGGAGGCAGGTGGGAGATGTAGGATTTTGCAAGTGGATGAGGAATAAAATGATTTAATTAAAATAAAATGTTTTATTTCAATTTAGTTGCAATTTGGGAAATTGAATAAATTAGATTTATTCAATTTGGGGTAAACTATTAATTAAATATAAATTTAATTAAAAGTAGAGAGAAGGGGTTTAATTGAATAAATGATTTATTCAATTAAATGACATAAGTGAATTTAACTAAGTAAATTGAATAATTTATTTAATAAAATAGAAGAATGTAGGTAATTTAATTAAATTAGATTTAACTAAATAGAGGAATGAACATAAAATATTCATTTTAGGAATATGGTCATTTTTATACGTCTACAAGAAGAAAAAGATGTTTTTCTACTAGATCTTGAAATTGAAACATCACTAAGAGAGACTCTAACAAAACACAATTAAGATCTTACCAGAGAACTCATTAAGGCTAATGGAAAGCTGCAAAAGTTAAATAACAGTTCTTCTATGCTAGATGAGCATATCCAATCTCAGAGGATGAAAGATGATACATCTAGACTAGGCTTTAATACATATGAGAAAGGAGAGTTTTCCGGAACAAAGAGAAACATTCACAAGGACAAAACTACTCCTAAGGCTAACAAGCCTCTGGTAAGAAAGTTTTTAAACCTGTTTGCTTTGTCTGTCATAAATCAAGACATACTGCAAATGTGTGTAGAAACAAACCCAATGAGAATACATGCTACAATGCAAATACTAGGTATGTATCTATGAGATTTGAAGGTCAATATTTTACAAGCAACATGTATGGACATAGATCAGTTGAATGTAGATATGGAGCTAATAATTTAGTACCTCACATGAATCCAGGACCAAATGGTAACATAAGGAGAATCTATGATAACCAGGGAAACATGAACTGGCAGAAACCCTATGTCAACTGCTTTAGTCCATTTGAGATGGAAATGTAACTAATGTCATTTGCACCATTTGTAACAATTATGGTCATGTGGATATGAATTGTAGAAGGAGAACTGGAAGAGGCAATGCAGGACCTTGGAGATCATCTGGAATGGCCTGCTATTATTGTCACAAATCGGAACACATGGCGAAGTTCTGTAGAACCAAAAAGAACAAACTGGTTAATCATTATGTAGACCAGAAGGGTAAGCAGAAGGTAAATGTTGAGGAAACAAGAGAAGAGATGAACCAAATTTGGAAAAAAGAAGAGTGATGATATGCCTGCAAAAAAACCTAATCCTTCACCCAGTATGCAGAATCCTGCACTGGTGAATTAAGCCTTTCAACAGGGCTAAGGGAAGCATAGTGGTAAATCTACTTCTGGACCCCTTGAAAGATGAGTGGTAAGAAAGTTTTCATTTTTGAGTTATTCTGCAAGAAATATTGATATCTTTGTCTATCGGTTTTTCAAATGTTTGTCAACCGGTTTTATACATATTAATATTGAATGTATTGTTAAACGATGTATTAAGGTTAGTAACCCTATCGGTCGAGAAATTAACGCAGTAGGTAAAGATGATAAAAGAGAGTTTTAATATGTTATTTTTACCCTAAATGCATTCGAAAGAGAATTCTTGAGCACTTGCAGAGTGAAAAGAGAAATTCTAGCTAGTTGTGGACGAATTTGTGTTGTGAATTGCGTGATTGAAGCTTATACAAAGATCAGAGAAGGTGGAACTGGTGTGCATTTGTGTAATAAATCAAAAACCAAGGTAGCGTGGGATAATTAAGGTATTTCTTTGTAAATCCCTTTCAAATTGAGTTATCAGAATGGCTTCATCATCTAAGTAGAGAGACTTATGATCATATCAGAACCTACGGAGGTTATGGAATCTAAACAAATAGTGTCTTACAATGCCTTATCTCAAGTTCTTGATGATGTTATCATAAAAGGTGATTTGTCTAGTTATATTGATTGTAAAATCGAAGATTTAGGATCATTGTCAATATACTCTCAATTGAAATCGCTGTGTGATAAGAGTGGAAAGATCGAACCTAAATATATTAGGGTTTATGAGAAGGGTTTTCATAATGCAACTTATTTTCTTGAGGATTTTAAAGAGGAACATATCAGAATCATTCTTAGTCAATTTCATGGTGAAAATATGTATCTAGAAAGATCACATACTATAACTAAGGAAGCTATCGATGTTGTGACTGGTTTTTGGCAAACTAGTGAAGTTCCCAAGCTGAGGTGAATTTCTAAAGAGACTATAACGATATTAACTCAATCTATCTTTGATTGGTGTGCATTTTCTGTTAATAAAATTAAGGACCCATCAGTTAGATTGGCTACCATGGTTATAGGCTACAGGATATTCTATTCTAGTAGAATGAACAGTGTGCCATTTGCAGCAGTGCATACAACCTATATAATGATTGATGAGAATGCAGATTATGACCTATGTGAGGCCATAAGAAGTCAATTGATGTTGAATCTATAGTCAATTAAGAAGGATAGTAGCCAGAAGTTCAAATTTGGTCAATTATTGATTGGTTTATTCTTTTACTTTTAGAATTTCCTACTGGGAATTGGTGACATTTAATGGTCAAAAGACCTACTAGTAACTGCCCAAATCAAGAACAACATTAAGGCTGTTAAGAACACTTTCTCTGTTGCAATCAACAGGTACTTAAATGAATTTCAAAAGAAAATGAGTATGAGGGTAAGGCTACCTGAAGACGTGATTTTTTTTGCAAAAGACATCATTTTCACAGTCACCACTTATTTCTATCTCATGGAAGTTATCGAACCCAGAGAGGATGAAATGGAAGACATGAGCTATGAAGTCAATTATGAATTATTGATTGGTTATGCTAATAACCTATTGGCATATCCAATGGACAAGAAAAAGAAAAGACTGGGTACATTTGAGGAGCAAACTACAGAAGCTGAAACCAGTAGTGCTCAACATAGTAGTGGTAAAGGAAAGAAGAAGAAGGCTGAGCAAGTGCCTCTAGTGTCAACAAGTACAAGAGTGACACAAAGTGTCAAAGTTAAGAAGGAACTAACACCTAAGGTATATACAAAGAAGCAGATTGTAATGAAGAAGAGAGGTGAACAACTGATTCTTCAAGCAGAATCTAATGATACCGACACTAAGGAGGAGCCAAAGAAAGTGAAAAGGCAACTTGTAAGAAAGCCAAACCAGTTGAAGACACCTCTCAGCAGGGTATTCCCATTAAAGCTTTGTCTTACAAACCTATGTCTAATTTTGAAGGAATGGTAAAAACATTAGGGAGGAATAGGTTTGATAATGTTAAAGAGTGTTTTGATTCATTTGATTAAGATCAAAAGGAACACATTGTTCAATAGGTAATCAACCATTTGTGTCAATATAATCGATTACCTCATGATCTTAAGGATGAAATTTTTGATTATTTATATTCTATTCTTTTGAATAAGTGGGAAGAGGCTGTGGAGAAAGATCAAGAAATTATTGATGTTGTATTTATTCAATATTTTCCTGATTTGTCGAGAGGTGAAATAATCGCATTGGTTGATAATTACAAAGGACAATTTCTTTTCAAATCAAGAAGATTAAAGTTAATAAGTGGAAAAGTGCAATTTGTTGAAGTTGAGACTCGTCAGATAGCAAGGAATATTCAAAGGATGCATAAACAAATAGAGTCCCAATGGACTAATAAACAAGAGACTTTGGAATGACCGGAGATGGATGAGGAAGAAATAGTGCAAGATGATATTGTCTATCCTATCAAGAAAAAGGATGACACTACTTCCCAACCGGTGATATTTTTTGATGACATACATGATACTATTGATCAATCTAGGAATATTATTGAACTAGATAAGTAGCCACCGGTTATTACTATTTCACAGGTTAAAATAGTGGAAGTACCGACAAGTCAACCAAGTGTGGATATTCCGAGCCCACTAATACAAGATCAAAAAATGAAAACATAACTACCACCGGTTTCACAGGATACTTAGGAGAAACATACAGAAAAAGTTGAAGAGAAGCCCTCTGAATTAGAAAAGAAACAAGAGCAAGAGAAAACCGAGGAGAAGAAATCTGCTGAACAAGAAAAGGCATTAGTCAAGCAACAAAATGATGATGATGATGATGACTCATTAGGCATCAAAGGGCCTATAGATCTAATGGAGATTGCAACTATGATGCAATCCAGGGCTCAGAAGAAGAGACTTAAGGAACAAAGGAAGGAACCAAGAACTATCCAAACTGCTATGGAAATTTTGTCCAGTGTTCTACCAGAGACTACTATACGGAACTTGTCAACTCCTATTGGCAAGCTTGGCGAATTGGTTGTTGATGCCTCTGACCAACTCAAGTCCCTTGAGGAAGCAACTCAGACTTTGGCTAAGAAAAACTACATGAAGAAAAGAGGTGAGCACATAATGAAAGATATTGATATAGGGATTGCTTTATCCCTGAACAAAGATATTTTGAGAAAAGCTATTGAAATAGGAGGTAGGATACTAGCCTATACATCTAATATTTTATTTTTCTATACTAATTTGATTAAGAGACATACTGAGATAGAACTGGAACTAGAAAAGATATGTAATGCCTACATACCTTTACAGGATTCAGTCTTATCTTTTGGCAAATCCGTTACTCAATTGATAGAGGAGGTTGCTCCTACACCGACAGGTAGCTCATCTGATAATCAAGGCAGATGCCTTAGGGGTAGGAAAAATTCATGAAAAGATTGCTTAAGCCCTGGGAAGGACTTATGGAAGATGTTCTAGACATTGGAAAAGTTTATCCGGTATGGAGATGTTCAACCGAGATCCGGTATGTTCCACTAGAAGTCATTCATATCAATGATGGATTAGGGTTTCTTGAAGGTTAAATGGTTGAATCCACTTTATTTTGATCACCTTGCATTCAAAGTGATTAAGAGTGACAAAGAGAGAGTCTAAGGTGATTCAGTGCGATTAGATATCTTCTTCAACGATTCCACCAGTGATAGGAAGAGTTCTCTAGGGTTTCACCGACAACCATTTATTAGCTACTCATTGGCATCATCTTTCATCATGAAAGCGAGATCATCCTCTGCACCTACTTTCATTGCAAATCCTACTGTTGTTGAGGTTAAGGATTGTCCCATGCCATTTTTCAAGTAATGCCCGCATATTGCTACCTTGGATGATTTGGTTGGCACATTTTTGTGTGTTCCGGAAGGAGTAGTTTATGTGGAAGACGTTAGAGCATACATCACTTCCACATTGAGGATCAGGATACCAATGACATCAAGAGCATCTATATGAGTGAGTTGATAGGTGACTTCAGAAAGATCAAGCCCGAGTATAAGCACATTGAGGATCTAGGGTTTATCGGTTTCTTCTCCTCTCTTCGGTTCCTGTTCTTGTTGTTTTGTCATCTAAACATCTTCAACCTATATATCCTTAGTTTGATCTCTCTTTTCCTCCTTATTACCGATATCATCATCTGGAATTATAACTATTTAAGTTTATACATTTACCAGTTCTATCTTTTCTCCTTCATCTACTGGTTGGTCCTCCATAACAATCTCATCAGGTGTAAAATCACTGATATCAACATTGTCTGGAATATCTTCTGTCTCAAACTTCTCCAGTTGCTCTTCCTTATCAGGTATCAAACCCAATAACTTCTTCAATATCAGCTCAGTTTCCATGTGAACTAATTGGGTCTCACCAAGTAACAGTCTTATCAACCTTTTCTTAGATCTAAAAGATGATTTAGCCTTTGCAATAATTTCATCTATCTCCTCCTTTGTGGCTTCAGGTTGCAAGTTTTTAAGAATAAATTCAATAAATTCTCTATCTTGTTTCATGGTTGCCTACCATCTAGCATCAAGATTATCATACAAAGAATTTGGAATCTGCCCTTGCAATTCAATTAGGGATTTACTATATTTATTCATCATAAAAACAACTGCATTCTCTATCTTCCTTTGTTCATCCTCACTAAACTTATCATACAGTTTATCTAAACCCTTAAGAACTCCATTTTCCTTAATATGCATTAACATCTTTAAAAAAAATTAACTTTAGTTAACGGTTTCTTGACGGATTTGACAGTAGATGCTCCTACAACATTTGAATTTTTGCCACTATCTCTCAAAGCTTTCTTCTCATCTTCTGATTTCATTTCTTCTTCATCATCAACTTCCAGTCTCTTTGCTTGCTCATTTTTCCTCTTCTTATAAACTTCTTTCATCTTGGGTGCTATAGGTGCAGGGGGCTCAATGACTTTACCTTTTCTCTTGAATTATATCTTTGAAGGTTTCTCCTTCTTTTTGTCTGTAGGTGTCTCCTTCACCATTGTACTCCTTGTTTGTCTACCAGATCAGTTGGGGCACTAGATTCTCCCGCTTGTTTAGCTTCATATTTTGCTCTAGCTTATGCAATTGCCTCCTTAGTAAATCCTTTTTTCTCAACAAACTTCTCAACTTCCTTTCTAACTTTCTTAGCAATTACCGGTCTGGCAAGCTCAGAATGTACTAGTAAAGATTTCTCTTTATAGGTACCAAACCTTTTTGCACTAGTATCTACCGGTTGTGCTAACAAATGTTCAACATAAGCAACCAAAAGATTTTCTTCAACTTCATAGCCCATTGGCATCACCCAAGTTGTCCTGGGATCATCTACCTCCATCTAACATGTGTCAGTATCAACCAAAAAATAGATGGTATTCTCATATCTCTTAACAACCTATGTCGGTATCCTCTCTATTGCATGTATCTTTTTTTGAAAAATATTTGAAATAACCCCAAGAAATCTTACCAAATCATTACCTAACATCTTGATGCTTTTTTTCATCTGTAACAATGTCGATGTGTCCTTAGACCACTAAACATCATTGATACCAAGAAAGTAATTCTGAAAATAGAAGAACAATCCAATAATCAGTTATCCAAATTTAAACTTCAATCTTTTATCTTTCTTTATGGATTCAAGATTGAGTACCAACTGACTTCTCAATGCCTCAGACAAATCATAATCAACATTTTCCTTGATCATTCGGTAAGCTATATGAATAGATGTAATAGAGATGTTGTTCATCCTACTAGAATGATATACTCGGTATCTTATGACCATTGAATCAAATTTCACTATGAGGTCATCAATCTCATTAACTATCATAGCTCTTCCATCCCATCGTGACTTGGTCAACTTTTCAACATCATTCTTAGGAACTGATCTTAGTACCAGAACTTCACCGGTGGAACACAATCCAGTTATTACATGAATCACTTCCTTAGTGATATTATATGGTCGATCAAGCCACACAAACTGGTCATGCACATGACTCAAAACATATCTCACAAGATCATCATCAAAATCATCAATAGAATTCAGTACATGGTGAAAACCTTTATCAGTAACATTCTTAAACTATTCTTTCAATACTCCATCTTTGCCACACATTACCCTATATTGATCAAATATAGCATAAATTCCAAGATCTTCCAACTTACAATGAATGTAGGATCTAATATCCTCTACATGTAAAACTCCATATGGGAATTTGGATAGGGCTTCGATAGGATTGGTTTCAATGGATTTAAAAGGGTGCCTTTTAAACTCTGGACGAGGCCTAACTGTAACATCTACCAAATGTGGTGCATCCATCTTCAAAGACTTAGACTCTGAAATAGATAGACAAATTTTAAGATAAATACCTTTCAACACTTCCATAACTAGGGTTTAAATACTGAGAATGCGCTTTCACCAATTATTGATCATAGATCACTCCAAATCTTCTGTTAACCTGATCAAATGATGCTCACACAATCTCTTCTCTGATCTTTTCTCTCTCTAAGTGCTCTCAAGAATTCAAAGTGACAAATGATATTCAAAAAGTCCTTTTATTTTCTCAACACCTACTGTGTTAAATATTATTCCCAGTTGTATAAACAAACAAACCCTAAAATACCATTCATATATTATAGATTCTCATATCACATCAAACTATCGGTTTGATCATAAAATCACTTCAAAACATCATAAAGCATCAATATATGTAGATTTATCTTACCGCACACCATATAGGGGTATGGAAATGGATCTGACATTAAGCTCCCCCTAAGACTTTTAACAACTTAGTTTGTCGGTGATGAGTTCTCCACACTAGGTGAAGAATTAGGATCTTCTGATGGTTTGTCTTCAACTTTCTCATCACTCTTCTTTTTCCAGATCTTATTCATCACTGTTGTGGTCTCTTCCACATCAACTTTCTTCTTCCCTTTCTGGTCAGTAGATTGATTTTCCCGATTGACTCATTTTATCTCTTTAAAAATTCGCAAGGTGTCCTGGTTGGTGACAATGGAAACATGCCATACCAAATGCTCTCCAGGGTCCAGCATTTCCTCTACCACTCCTTCTTTTGCAATTCAAATCTACATGACCATAGTTATGATAGGTTGTGTAAATCACATTTATTTTGTTTTCCATCTCATAGGGACTAGATCGGTTAGCATAGGGTCTCTGCAAATTTGCATTTCTATGATCATTAAAAGTTCTTTGCCAATCTCCACCAGACCTCTAATTCATGTGGGGTGTCAGATTATTTGCTCCATACCTGCATTCAAAAGCTCTATGCCCATACATGTTGCAAGTGTAACAATAACCACTAAAGGTTATAGGTTTGTATCCTTGATAGGAATTCGGTCTATAACCATTAAGGACATTAGATCTACAAACATTTACAGTATGTCGTAGCTTATGACAATTAAAGCATACTGGTTTGTAGGGTTTCTTATCGGTGGATTTTTGAATCTTAGGTGCAGATATACCTTCATGCATGATGTATTTGGTACCAAAAGACTCACCTTTCTTAAAGGTAGTGTATCCAAAGCCATGTATATCTCCATTCATCCTTTGTGACTGTATTTTCTCATCAAGCATAGTAGAGCTCTTGTTAAACTTTGCAAGTGTTTCATTAGCATCAGCAAGTTTCTTTGTAAGATCTTCATTCTTTTTCATCAGACTTTCTCTTAGAGACATTGCCATGTCTAGATCAGTCTTTATTTCTTCTTTTTCTTCTTGTTCCTCATGAACATGATGATATAGGGTTCCAACCTCCTGGTTTAGCTTAAAGATCTCATGTTCTTTTTCTTTGATCTTGTCTTCAGTTGTCCTCCTTTCTTCAAGCTCTTGGCTCATCCTAAAGGTTAGGGCTTCCAACTCTCTCCTTAGGTTTGCCTTCTCATCATTTAGTTTTTCAACTTCATTCACCAATGCATCCATGTTTTCTTCATTAAAAGAACTATTTTCAGTAAAATCCATCAACTGTTCTGCAAGCTCTCTTCTCTTGGCAAGCGAGGCTTTGTATTTTCCTTTCAATGTATCTAGGGCTTCCTCAGCTTCTGCAAGCTGATTAGACATCTCTCTATAGCTCATATCCCTCATGGTAGCCTTAGGGATCTTTCCCAAGTGGTTAAGCCTTAAGGGAATTAGGCTTTGATACCAATTAAGGCACTGAGAAGGGGGGGGGTGAATCAGTGCAAGAAAAAACCACAACACAAATCTGATCACCACTTTAAATAACTTCAAGATTATTAAACATAAAAGAAATATCACCACATAAGATAACACCCAATATAACAAGCTCCACATAACACAAAGATTTATACGTGGAAACCCAAAAGGGAAAAACCATGGTGAGAGTTAATACCCACAAGATTCACTATCTGCAAAATAGAAATCTTTGACCGGTTAAGGTCTTACAAATAAGCCCAGTTAGGAGTAGACCTTGTTAGGAGTTGCCCAGTTAAGGGATTTACCTCAACCCCTTTAAAAGCTTTTCCCTATTAGAAGCAACCTTGCAAGAGGAGTTAGACTCAAGTTAATGAGCTACCCTATTAGGGGATCTACAAGTTCAAGCATGTTAGGACCTACCCAGTTAAGGGATTTGATTGCTATAACTGTTAGGAAAACAACAGTAAAATAATTTGCATGTAGCACCTCTATGGTTGATAAGATCCACTTCAATTTCCTTCAACAAAACATCAATACAGAGTTTCTTAGATTACCGCACAATCAAACTCTCAATATTCGCCTTCAATCTCATGCATCATCTCATAACTCATCATACTTTTTATAACCCTCAACTTAGTCAGCTAACAACCTTGAAATAATTTCCTATGTTCAATGAATCTTGTCAATCTTGCAATACACACTTTACTTATGTCATCCACCGACATAACAACTTAAAAATAAAACATAAGGATTACTAGTTTACTGATTTAAGTGACTCTACTTCTACCAGTTAACTATTCTTCATGATTGACTGCTCTATAGATCATAACTCACTCATCCTATTGAATCTGCTGCTGCAGTGTGAAACATAGCTACCTAATACAATCTCCAATAATCCTACAAAACTGCATTATCTAACTCTTCATTGATCACTTATAAAGGTTGCTTGAATACAACTTTGTTCCTATTTACCGATTGAAGTCGTATTGTCAGTTCACTGGTAAACTATCTCCTCTATCGGTTATGCTTTATTGGTTGGCCTAAAAGACTTAAATAACTATCAAAACATAGTTGTCATTAATGACAACATAAAACAAGTCATCAATCAACCTATTATATCAAAACATCATCATCAAGCCAACAGGCTCATCCCGAAACCCTTGAATCTCCTAATCAGTCCCAAATCAGAAAAATATCTTTCATTTTCTTTAACTTCATCCACTAAATCTTCCCCTAACAAAATATTTCGTCTCCCTGCAGTAGAGGGACCTTGAAAAAAGCTTATCTATTTACCATTTTCTCTACCTCCTATTAAAACTCCTCTACCAACTGGTGCACCCATCACATAAGTGTTCTCCCTCCCCCCCACAACTTGAGTGAAACTCCTACAAACACCTTTTCTGGTAGAATTATTAAAAACTGGTACATCTCTAATGTGACGGCCCCAGAGCACACAATCCCCTTAGCATACAAAGGATACCAAGCTCTGCCCTCCACAACACGAGGATTGTAGACCATGTCCTCATCATGGTGCCCTAAAATAGGGAAGTCCTAAGTTGAAACCCTAGCAGTAGGAAAGTGAGATGACCCCATAATTATTATCTTACAAGAATAAATATGAATCAATCTAAGTATCTTTATTACGCAAGATGTAACTATTCATGCTTATCACAATCTTGCCCTTTATGATAGCTTTATGACTGTTATTTAGTCTTTATCTCTTTTTTTCATGGAAAACTTCTAATTATCCTTTGTAGCTTCTCAACATATCATCTTAGCTACCTTCCTTAATGAAATTATGTCCTCTAAGACAAGAACCTTGTCTTTTGACTATCATGATATATGACTTGCATAAGGTTTATGAAACTAGTCATCATAGGGATCGTTTTGTTAATGACTCTATGATCATTCCTTCACCAAGGTTGCCACACATCTTACCACTTCATTTCAAGGTAGGTTTGTCACCTTTGTCCTCTTTTTAAGACTATCTACATTATCCTTAAAAGTATATTAAAATCTCCCTACCACATTGCATCAAGCTCCTTTTGTATGGTAGGTATATGCTATTGTTCCCTCACTGTGTATGTACCATGCACACTATCCATTTGTGTGTCACTTGATTGCATTTTTTTATCTTTTGGATTGTACCTTGGACAGAACTATTGTCCTCTTACTAGGTCCCTTCAAATAACTTGCTTTGGAGATAAACAAGATATCATCTCTATCATTTGCTTGACACTAATACATGAAGATATTTTATAAATAATATGTTTTATAACTATTTGACCTGTGATTATGCTTAACCTTGTGATTCTTCATAGAACTATCCTTTATCTTTGTTTTTTTAGCATTATGTGCTCACCCTCTTGTTCTAATACCTCACCCATTGTCTCTTGCAACACATACTTGTCTATTTTGCATAAGGACAATTTATTAAACAAAAGAATTTGAAAAAATTGAACAAATCCTTGTGTAGACACCTAAATTGTCCTAGCCTAATTAAATACATATTTTATTTATTTTATTATTTTATCCCAAGCCTTATATCAATTAAATAGATTTTTATTTATTTAATTAATTCAATAATCCTCTTCTAGCCTTTCCCCATTTAAAAATATATTTTTATTTATTTAAATTTTCCTTTCTCTAAATTAAAAAATATTTTATTTATTTAATTGGCCCCACCTCTTCCATTAATTAAATAGATATTTATTTAATTAATTAATTCATTATCTTTTTCCCTCCATGACAGTTGTCATTCATCTCTAAAATTGCCTCTAACTACCCCTTTTATATTTTACCCTTTTCTATACCTACCCTTTAATCCTAGTCGACCATTTATCATTTCACCTCTTAATCCTATCCCTCCATTTTCTAAGGCATCTTCTATATAAGAGTACCCTTTCATCCTTATCAACCCTAATAACTAACCAATGAGATCAATCAATCTTTCTTGCGATCAAGCAATCAAGCATCAACACAACCACAATTCGTTCTTTGTTGAGCTTTTGTGCAGACATAAAATCTGAGAGCAATCATATCAAACAAGATAAATGGAGATAGTAAAAAATAGATATCAAACCCTACCAAGCATGTGAATGGCATACTATTTTTATTTTGTTGTAATATGCATGTTTTAGGTTCTTCATTGGTGTATGGTGGGTTCTTAATTGTAGAACTAGGGTTTTATGTGGTTGGATCTTTGTTGGTTTTACAATAGTTTATCATTTCATTTTCACCTTACACACCTTGAAACCTTGATGTCAAATAGAATTGATGCTTACTTTCACCACACATTTTATTTTTGAAATACCAATGTGGAGTTAGACCATAATGTTCCCAGAAGTTTTATTTTGGAATGCATATAATTTGTTGGACTATAGATTTCATAAACAGGCAACTGCTTTCTATGTGATTGTCTTGCTTCAATTTATTGTAAGTAGTTCTTAATGCCACCCTATACGGTTTCCGTGCTTGGGAAAGTTTCCTTAATAACATGATTATAATTGTACCTTAAAGCATTTCTCAAGTTTGCATTAATTGCCTTTGAAAACTTTTCCTTTAGGTACCATACTCCTTAAGCTTTTAGAGAAAATTGTCATTGTTCATTGTATTATGTTGGTCTTTGTCCACTTGACTTAATTTTTTGAACTTTATGTACTAAATATTTTCTATTTTGAGGATTTCCTATTGCTTTATGGACTTGTCCACTCATGTACTTTGGAATATCTTCAATAATATTGGCAATCTTTAACCTTTCCTTTTCATGCAAACTCTTGAAGTAATAGAAACAATAAGGAGTTGCCATTTTCACATCATGAAGATTTTGGTGTGGATTCATGACTACTACTAATCCTATAATGACTTGATGATGAATGCCCTTAAACTTTTCTAATAATTTTGTTCATTGGCATGACTGTCATAAAGTCTTAGGTTTGTCCTCTTGTATGATACCACTTTTAGTCACAATTGATCCATGCATTTCTCCAGACTATCATTACTTTTTTCATCTTTTGTTTCTCTTGAAAACTAGCATTTCACATTCATGTCTCATTATGATTATGTTAGTATGTTGTGAATCTCCTTTGTATGTGATTGCACATTTCCTATGACTATCTACCATCATAGAGGACTATTTTTAGGCCATGAAAGTGGCACTTTAATTAGTCTCGAATCTAATCCATTCCACTCATTTGGTAATTTGACTATCCTAACTCTTTCTTTGACATGATCCTCTAGTTTCTTATCGAGTGCATGGAATGACTATCTTCATACACTTAACCTTCAAATCTAAAGATGATGCTCATTCATAAGCTATTAGCACTATCCTTATTTTGTGTTATTTATGACTCTTGAACCAATGTACATTTTTCCAATTAACATAAAAAACCTCATGTATATGGGTATATTTGGTAAAAATTGTTTTGACTGTCTTGTGCCTACCTATTGAATGTTATCATGAAAAGACAAAATTACATTGTTATTGCAATCTCCTCATTAATAAATAGGGTTGTATTTTACAAACCTATATATCTCATGCCTGAACCATAAGTTTAATAAAATTTGGGTAGAATATGGACCTTGTTTAGATTCATAATGTAAAACCTTCTATTTGAAAGTTTTAATGTTCTACTCATGCCTATAATTTCATAGACTAGTTGAAAGGTATTTTGTCCTTTTCTATTTTTTCATCCTCATAACACAACATAGATACAACCTCCATCTTCTACAAGATTTTGAATTTTTTATAATTTCATGATCCTAACATTCTTTCACAAAGATTACTATTGCCACCTCTTCCTATATTCATCACACTTTATTGCTAAGAGTTCATATAGCCATTCTTTAAGTACTCAATATTGAGAGCTTTAATAAAGGATTCACTAATAGGCGTTGTTTTGAAGTCCAAATGAAAGATAGAACCAACAAGACTATGAACAAGTACTATATTATAATAAAACCTTGCTTTAATAATGAATTTCCTTTCTCTAATGTCCCTTTATTGGCTTTAAATGACAAACATAGGAGCAAAATTTAAAACCCTAAGACCACAAGGCCAAACTCTCTAATCTTTGCATTTTTCTCTTTTATAACTACTAGTAGCAAGAATTATGTCAAACTTTTAGTTAGTGAGAAGTTGATATTTTCTTAATACTTCATTGACAACATGGTCAAAAAAGAACTTCTAAATAGCACTACAATCCCTCTAAGACCTAAGGCACATACAATGTAATGTCTTTATTGATCGAATGCATGGATAACATTTGGATAGACTCTTGGAAATTTAATCTACTCTCTTGTGACGTGGTATTCTAGCATTGTAAATTGTCATTGAGACAATTTACACCTCATGTTTATGCCCCTACTTTAGCGTGTCCTATCCTCATCACCTTTTTGGGTCCATTTGTGCCTATTCTCTAGTTTTGACACCATGAAAAACATTTTGTGAGTCCTACCATGGGATGACCACTATATTTTAACATTGTTTTGGTCCTAATTGAGGTGGGACCAGGGTGTGGAATTCCCTATTCTGGACCATGGCACCCAGAAATGCCATGGTCTCTCTCAATTAGGCCCCAATTTAAAATGGGGTTGGGGCTATATATCTATGGTAATGTTTGATCTTCATGGCTCCAAATGACCATTAGAAGCCAACCTAATCAGTAATTTACCTAGAACCCCCTATAGAAAGACATTTGATCAACCTAATTTCATCTCAATGATATAACACTCCAAGCAATCAATTCCTATCACTCGTGCACCCATGAAGCATTCATCATCAAGCATTTTTAGAGATGTTCAAGGCTACATATTCATCATTCAACCATTGTGGAGAAAATTCATGTCAATTTTCATCCAAGCAAGTGTGTGTGATTAGAGTTTTTTCATGTTCATGGAATTTCATACAACATATGTGATTACATTCAAAGAGAAAAGCATTGTCAACAACAATTACAGATATAAGGTATATCTATCCAACATTTATTTTAGTATTTGCATTATTTCATTCAAGGTTAATTCTTAAATCGGTGTTTGACTTAGCCAAACCCCTATTCCCAATAATTTCCCCCTTCTTTATGTGTGTAGGAAATAGGTACAAAGCTGCATTCAAGAGGATCAACATAATTCATAGAGATGAACAAATTCACCTTTTGATGGAAAAAATTCGAAAGACCATGACAAATTAATGAGCCCTGGTCTCGAAAAATTAGGCTGAACTTTTGGGAATAGTTCCAAAACATATTCCTTTGCCCAAATCCAGGTTGGTGTCTCTATACGACAACTGTAGCGCATTGTTTATGCTCAATCTCTTCAATAATCATAACTATTAAAGAGTTGCCAAACCCTAACTAGGTGAACCTAATCTAAATTTTAGAGTTTTTCCCATTTGGATTAAGCCTATATCTATTAGGTCCATCCCTCTTTAAATGTAATGGTTAATTAAGTAAAATTAGTGGTTTTGTTACCTTAATTGGTGAAACTGTAATTTTCATTATTACATTTTGGTGAACCCGACTCTTTACACAACTATTTCTGATTTGCATTCTCAGATATGATTTGTGGGCATTTTAATTTTTAAATTTTTACTCATAAATTATATTTTTAATCAAATTACATAAATTTAGAGTTTAATTCATTAAAACCTTGATTTATTTTGGTTATTATTTTATGGGTTGCATAATTTGTAACTTTTGTTTTCAGATACAATCTTAGACATTCATAATGACACTTAATAGATTTGATTTATTTGTCATTTCACATATTATTGCATTGCTTTTCACTTATATTTATCATAACATGTGTTGGATAATGGTTTTATTCACTTTATATTGCTTCTTTTCATTCATAGCAATTTGACACATTTCATGTTTAGAATCTCTAAAATGCTTCCTACTAATCAACTAAATCTCAAAGATTTTATCCATGATGCATGATGTTTTATAGTGCTATTTTTTTGGAAAATACATTACATATGTAGATCACATAAAAAAATTTGTAGATCATAATCCTAGAGATGCTAATGAAAAACCTAATACTTGTACCTCTCCTAGGGTATCTCATGTTAATGAAGAATGACTTAATACTCCTATTAATGATCTCTCTAATGGAGAGCAAGCATTGAAGAGTGACATGGCACAATATTCTTCTGATACACATACCCTAGTGCAAGGGGGGAAAGGTCAAAATATTGGTGTTTCAATATATATAGACCCCCCTTATTCTCATAGAGCTTATCTTAACAATGAACACATTTGTAGAGAAGATGATGTTATGCATTTTATTCATGATCTATCTCCCCACATAAAATTAAGTAAATATGAAGCCTTAGGTGATAAGGATATTCCTTTCCAACCTATCAAAGAGGATATGCATGATGATAGAGAGGGGAATCCCCTTACAAAGGATGTGCCTTCTTCATCCACTTCTCCCTTTGTTCCTTCTAGATGTGCTTACATTACAAATTTTAAAGAAATTCATTATAATACTCTGTCTTCCTCTCAACTAAGAATATCTTATAAGAGTGGCTATAACATAATATTAAAACAAGGTTATATAGGACAAGGACTTGGAAACTTTGAACAAGGAATCAAAGTCCCTATAAACCTTCCTACACAAGCGACTACTGAAGGGGACATCCTCACCATTCACCTATAGATGATCTTCTTAAAATTCAAAACTTTAAGGAGTATCTTGCAAGATATAAAGTATTGTCAATCTAAGGGTGCTTCTTCATCAAACACTCTTTTTTGCTCACATCATCAAACTAATGAGCATGTGTAGCATCGTAAATTGTACACCCTTTATTAGTGTGTTCAATTTCACACCGTCTTAGCTCCTATTTTAGTATTTCACTTTCTTCTATGCATTATAGGACCTTTTTTTAAATTAATTAATATTTAATTCAATATTATGGGTCTTATTCCACTGTATTATATCATCACACTCTTATTTGGGCCCTTAAATCTAGGTGTTCTCTTTATCATTAATCCTACCCTAATTTCAACTCTCAAAGCATATTTCACATATCTACACTTTTTGGTTTGAGCCACCAAGATGGATTTGGCATTAGAATCATGATATCTCACATCCTTAGAAATTTGAAAAAAGGTTGTTGGGACCAGAGCACTTGGCATTCTAGTCCTACACTCTTTTCCCCGAGTTTTGGGAGGATCATTAGGTGATCTTATCCTACTCAAATCTAGCTCCATGTGAAAATATGTTAATTCTAAATCAACCTAAAGGTGATTCAATTATAAAATCCCTATATAATAAATCCTTCTCAACTCATTTTCATCTAAGCATTTTTAAGTCTGCAAGCAATCAAGCATTCTTGCATTCGTGGGGCATTATCAAGCATTTTCAAAGATCTTCAAGGTTGCATATTCTTAATTCAACCATTGTGGATAAAATTTAAATGATTCATATGCAAGCATGTGTGATTTATTAGGGTTTTTTCATGTTCATGCCATTTCATACAACATAAGTGACTACATTTAAGAAGCAAAGCATCATTATCAACAATTGCAGATCTGAGGTATATCCTTCCATCATTTATTTTAGTATTTGAAATATTTGATTGAAATTTAATTACTAAAAAGGGTTTTGACTTATGAAAACCCCTTTCCCAAACCATTTCCCCCTTCTTTCTATGTGTAGGAAATAGGTGCGAAGCTGTGATTCTCAAGATTGGCTTTATTCACAGAGACGAATAGGTTCCCTTTTGGATAGTGAAAAGTGCAAAGGACCAGCGCGATGAGAATTCTAGTCCTAACAAATCAAGATATCCTTTTGGGAATAGGTTTGAAGACTCTTATATTACTCAGATCTAGGTTTGTGGCTTGATCTGACAACTGTAGCTCATTGTTCATGCATATTCACTTCAATTTATAGACACATTTACCCTGATTTCAACATCTTTATGATTTAACTTAAAAAGGGGGAATCAAATCTTAACCAGTGAATCTAATAAGAGTTCTCAGCCCTATCCTCGCTGATTTGAGGCTAGATCTATTAGGTTCACCCCTCTTTAATGTAGTGTTCCCTAAGTAAACATTAAGGTTTTTACATCATCATTAGGTGAAACCCTAATTTTTCACCATCACATTTTGTGAACCTGACTCCTTACAACATTATTTCTAATTTATGTTCTCAGATGTGTTTATGTAGTTTAAAATACAAATTTACATTCACAAGTTAAATTTCCAATTGAATTTCATGAATTTAGAGGTTGAAATAACAAAAATCCTAATTTATAATTCTAAAATTGAACTTGTGAGTTGTATAATTTGGATTAATTATTTCAGATTTGATTTGTGAACATTATAATTTTCAATTTCGCAAGAAAGTTTCCTTTTTCTTAAATTAGAAAAATGTCAAATTTATTTTTACAAGAGGATGTTCTTAAGTTGCAAGGATTTAAGATAAATGAAAGTCCACTTTATGAGCCTATCAATGATTCCTCTCCCAAAGTTTCTCTCCGTAAAGGGGATATATTGACATGAGAAAATATTTTTAACACTTCTCTCAATGATCTCCCTATTTGGGATGAACCATTGGAGGATGGTGTGGATTATTCTCTTAATATGTTCCTTCTCCATGAGGGTACCTTGGTGAAGGAGGTTCATATTATGGTAAAAGAAGTTGATATGAGTGTGAATTCCTTTAATAACAGTTCACCTTCTATTCATTTCAATAACCTTCCCCCAGAAATGAAGCATCAATAAGACATGATTGTCCCTTTCTTAAGGTTTGTCATGAAGATACTTTAGAACAAGAGGATAATACCATTTCCCATCATGTTCTCAATGCTCTCTCCCCTAAAGATTAAGAACCTAACCAAGATCCACTCAATGTTATTCACGTTGTTAAGGATGGGGTGACTTGTCAACCTGATTATCATGCAGTTCCTTACATATATAATAATGAAATGTTTTCTTTGGAAGTTGACAAGAATATACAAAGTGAATCACAATATAATTTGTTAGTTCCTACAATCCTCTCTCCAATTTAGACATATACACCATCTACTACTAAAGAGGTTATTAGAGAGGAACTCTTGGAGGATGATTGGGGGTCATTAGATTTTACACATTATTTTTATAGAAAATATAAGATGACTGAATTTGATACTCAAAATTTTTATCCTAACACATGTCTAGATATTGATTGGGCCTCTTTAAACTTCAATCCAATTCCACCTAAGAGTGAACCCTCTCCTAATCCTACACATGTATACAATGGACAATTTTTAGGATGTGTACAACAAAGTCATGAGAAATCATACTTTTCTAGTGAAAAGTTAGGTTTCTAACCTCCTCCTTTGTCAACATCATCTCCTCCATTGTCTAGCAAATTTACATCTTCTCATTCCCATATGAATTTCCAATAAGCTAGTGCTTTGTCCAATCTTCTTTGCTATAAACTTGAACCTGGTACCCAAGTACTAGGGCACCCAGTGCCCTGATCCCCCTGAAGACCATGGTGCCCAGCGCCCTAGTACTCCCAGTTCAGATCCAAATTTTCATGTACTCTTCTAGACTATTTCAAAATCTAGATTTCTAGTGTGTAGCTCCAAAGACCATAAAAATAACATAAAAGTAAAAGGTGATGATGGATGGCATATTTTTCATGATCATTTCAAATAACATTCAAGTTCTTATTATGTTTCTCCTCACTATGTGATATTGTTAGCTTACCTATTAGGGGCTCATTGTCATCCATGGTGGTACAATTTCAGGTGAAATCATACTTAGTAAGTAACATAAAAATTTATTTATTCTTGTCTCCAAGATTGGGGGGAAAGAATATTATCCTACCTTATCTCTTTCTTCTTTCATGGTTTCACTATTCCCTTTAGGGGTTCCATTTTTCATACTTTAATGATTAATCTCTCGTAAGGGGAGTTTGTGATCCTTCATCTAGTTCTATTCCTTCTCTCTTTGAAGATTACCTCTTCTCTAGAGTTGCATTTTACATATATTAATGTCTTTTTTTGCATTGAATATTCCTTCATTTGAGTATATTGTACATTTTATTATGTCCAATCTCTCCTTAGAGGTTGTGTAATTATTCTCATTGTCCCTAGACTTAGGGGGCATTGATCTTTCTTATCCTTTCTAAGGAT
The DNA here is from genome assembly GCF_030272615.1 of Cryptomeria japonica. Taxonomy (NCBI): domain Eukaryota; kingdom Viridiplantae; phylum Streptophyta; class Pinopsida; order Cupressales; family Cupressaceae; genus Cryptomeria; species Cryptomeria japonica. The sequence goes on from NC_081408.1 coordinate 463,166,641, forward strand.
CCAACTTTCTTTTGTTGAGTGGTGTTTTCTTATTATTTGATGTCATTCCTTGTGTGAAGTTTTTGTTTTCTCAATGGTTCTCTCTTATGCAAGAGGTGTGTATCCTTGACTACAACCTCTTTTACACTTGGCAATGTATATCCATTATAAACAAATCCCTTGTATTGGTTCAAAAGTGTGTCATCCTTCATCAAGAATCTCTTTTACCTAGTAATTGGGGGAAGATATGCATTCTTGTTCTCCTTCCCTTATTTTGGTAGAAGATATTATGTTTGTTCAAATATTCCTCTTGGAGGTAGATGTGTTTTGAGAAAATATCTCTTCTCCTCCAAGGATCCTCTTTACTCTTGTTGCAAGATATCTCTTTTTCAACTATCTTATCCTTTCTTATATTGGATTTATGACTATTGTTTCCTAAAATGATATCTCCTTGGTGTTGAAAGTGGGTATCTTTTTTTCTAAGCTTCTTTAAGACATCAACATAGGGTTGTGTTCACATCTTAATGGGGTGCATACACATCACCTTCTTTGTACCATGTTGTACTATATTTTTGCAATGTCTTAAATGGGGTGCTCATTCTCAAAATAAGAGAACAAAATTTTACACGAGATTCTTTATGCTTGGAACCAAATGCAAAATTGATATGTCTTATATAAGGTGCACATTATTAAAACTAAAGAAAACAAACTCTTACATGGGATGTCCTTGAAAATAAGCATATATTTGTCTTGCACGGGGTTACACATTCTCAAAACTAGAGCAAACAAACTCTTATATGAGATTTTCTCAAAAATAGACTTGCCCCTTAGCATTTTCATTTTCATTACATGTCTTAAACAGGTTGAAGCATGCTCAAAACTAGAGAAAAAAAAACTCTTATATGATATGCTATAAAAACAAAATCTTATACAATATGTATACACTTGAAACTAGACATCACTTGCACACACATATACAAGGATGAGTGGAACTATAATAACATAGCAAGACTATTCCTACTCTCCTCCCCAACATGGATCACCTAAAAAAACACATCTAGAATGTGTATCCATGTCTCTCTAATTCTTCTTCTCATGGATCACCTAGAAAAACACATCTAGAATGTGTATCAATGTCTCCTCTTTCTTCTCATGAGCTCATAGCTTTTCTATTTGTAGTTCATGGATGATTTGTGCTCTTGCTCTTTTTATGTGATCATTTGTGTTCTTGAGATGACATTTTTTAAGAATGATATTAGTGGTTGATAAATTTTGATTATCGAGGTCTCTTCGGCAAGTTGACTTGAGGTCTTTTTTTAGTATTATCCCCTTGTGTTATGTGTCCTTGCATGTGGTTGTGTGAGTTAAGATCCTAAGATTGGGGGCTTGGTTCCTTGAAATTAGTCAAGTCTTATCTCCTTGTGATTGTGCCGTATTTGATCATCTCTCTCATTTTTCTACTTTATCGAGAGTGTGATTGTAAGCTCATACTCCACTAAAGTGGGGGCTAAATGTACCATCATAAATTGTACACCCTTTATGAGTGTGTCCGATTTCACATTGTCTTAGCTCCTATTTTAGTATTTCCCTTTCCTCTATGCATTATAGGACCTTTATTGTAATTAATTAATATTTAATTTAGTACGATGGGTCTTATTCCACTTTATTACATCATCACACTCTTATTTGGGCCCTTAATTCTAGGTGTACCCTTTATCAGTTTATCCTGATTTATCCTTAATCCTACCCTAATTTCAACTCTCAAAGCATATTTCACATATCTACACATATTATCTTGAGCCACTAAGCTGGATTTGGCATTAGAATCACGATAGCTCATATCCCTAGAAATTTAGAAAAAGGTTGTCGGGACTAGAGCGACCGACATTCTGGTCTTGTGCTTTTTTCCTTGAGTTTTGGGAGGATAATTGGGTAGTCTTATTTTATTCAAATCCATCTCCATGTGAAAATATGTTAATTCTAAGATGACATAAAGGTGATATCAATTATGAAATCCTTATATAAGTTATCCTTCTCAACTCATTTTCATCTAAGCAATTCTAAGTCTCCAAAGCAATCAAACATTCTTGCATCCATGAAGCATTATCAAGTATTTTCAGAGATCTTCAAGGCTGCATATTCTTCATTCAACAATTGTGGAGAAAAATTACTTCATTCATATGCAAGCATTTGTGTGTGATTAGGGACTTGTCATGTTAATGTCATTTCATACAACATATGTGATTACATTCAAGAAGTAAAGCATCATTATCAGCAATTGAAGATCTGAGGTATATCCTTCCATCATTTATTTCAGTATTTGCAATATTTCATTCAAGGTTAATTCGTAAATTGGGGTTTGACTTAGGCAAACCATTTTCTCCTTCTTTTTATATTTAGGAAATAGGTGCAAAGCTGCAATTCTTAGGATTGGCTTTATTCACAAAGATGAATAGGTTCCCTTTAGACAACAAAAAGTGCCGAGGACCAGAGTGATGGGCATTTTGTGTTGGGAACGACAATGAAGGAAAACTGAAAGGGGGGGGTGAATCAGTTTTCACCGGATTAAAAAATTTAAGCACAATCTTAGATCTAATTAATTGCAGCAAGAATAAAGATAAACACAATAACAAAAAAACACATAACACCAATATTTTGATGTGGAAAACCCAGTTAAGGAAAAAACCATAGTGGGAACCTACCCACAATAAGATAATACTCTGCAGTAGTATTTGTAAATATTACAATGGGGAATGCACATGTATTTAGGCACATTGCCTAGAGTTCACTGCTCAAAATATAATGACCCATAAGGCTACAACCCTCAGGGAAGGTTTGCTACCTTATAATAACATTCAGACAATAATCTGGTTTAGATGAACTGAAAGAATATCATCTCCTAATGCCTAATGACAGTTCTAGTAAGCTCATTCATTTGCCCCGCAATATTTTTCAATACACCACACCGAGAGATGAACTCTCTTGTTCACACATTCACTACTCTCTGATAATTTAGACACATCCACAACACCCAAAATACATGAATATAGCACCTATTTATACAAATCATCAACCTTGACTATAAGGTCGGCCCAAACCCTCAACATCTAATTACAAAATTACATCACACATTACATAAATAAACAACTGGAATAATAAAATGCCATAGACAACATAGCATGGACCCAAATCAAATCCTTGAACTCACAACGCCACCATAAATCTTGTCAAGATCAACCGCAATACGCTACACCACCGAAAATACCGCATAACACAAAGAATATAATTGGACCGATAAGATCTTCAATAACGTGCACAATGATCAATGTGAACCACCAAAACAAATAGGATGTGATTAGGAAACACCAACAAGAACATTAGGACCATACACAATAATTGCACCAACACCACTTATTCAAATCTTCATCGATCAACATGCTAACACTCAACAACAACAACTCAAACTAGAAAGATAACTCGCAGAGTACCAAATCATGAACCATCTGAAATGAAGATACACGTGAACATGCCAAACACTTTCCCAAATCTACAACTCAAAATTAGATCACACCAGAGCACAATGGATCAAATACTAGAGTCTGCCAACCATTGAACAAAAAAACCAAACTCAGTCCAGATCAAAAGATACGATCAATTAAACTTCTGGATCATTGAAACAAAGAAAGAATGAAGTATCTCTAGTTGATTCAGCATCTCAAACAAATAAACCAACCAAATCAACTCTCTATAATCACCAGAGCACCAAAGCACCGGAATATATTGACATCAATGACAACAACATATCCTAGAAGCAACAATATCCTACATTTTGGTTGTGACAAATCATGAGATCCTTCTAGGAAGAGGTCTGAGCACTCTTATATTAATCAGATCCAGGTGAGTGGCACGATCTGATGAGTATAGCTCACTGTTCATGCATATTCACTTTGATTTCAACACATTTGCCCTAATTTTATCATCTTTACAATTCAAGTAAAAAAGAGGGAATCAAATCTTAAGTATGTTGGAATCCAAGAACACTAAGAGTGGGGGGGGGGGGGGGTGAATTAGTGTTCTGTTGGAATGTTCATTTTTAACCTTATTATAACATGCATTCACCAGCCGATAAACCGGTACATAAAGCAATCAATGAACCAATCACACAAATGAATACCTTAACACCGAGAGTTTATATGTGGAAAACCTCAAAGAGTAAAAACCATGGTGGGATTTGTGACCCACAATATCAATCCACTGGCCATATGAATAGCTATTACATAATGCCTGCATATGCAGGAAGGCTTACCGTCTAGAGCACTCTGCTCAACACAAAGGAGTCTCACTGACTACAGTCACTTTGAATAATGAAACATAAGACTGAACTCATTAATGCATTTTCTATGCCCGATCAAGTTCTGGTTCAAGCTCTGTCTGTTTCAGTTATGAAACCCTAAACCCTTACCAAAATAACCTTTGCTCTATGAGCGCATCCAAAATCATCTACAGATTATTACATAATATTGATCTCTACACAAATGACCTCATATACATGATCTTTGCATTCTTACCTATCATATCTCAACATGATCTAATAATTGATCTATATACCCTTACAATCCTTCATGACTCATGTCGGCTTACATAGATAATACAAAAATGATTATACATGTCAGCTCATTACATATATATATAAATAACAAAACAAATTGCTAATTGTCGGATCTCCCAATGATGTTGGCCTTCAATACTAGTACCCTGCTTGCTGGTTATTATCCTTTCCTGATCTGCAAATCATGTCGGCCTTCAATGCTGGTACCCATAGAATACTTCCTACCGGTGAAGATACCTGCTGGTGTCGGTGAAGTGTCTGTTGGCGAGGTACCAAACTAATGAATGAAGCCAGAACATGTTGCCATCAATGACAACATATGAATCCAATCAAATGAGTGTCAATTTCCAACAATCTCCCCCTTTGGCATTGATGGCAACACTCATGTGAAAAATGATCATGGTTTCCATCTGTCAGATTCACCCTGAGACTGCTCCCCGTGAGCTGAATATTCATCTTTAATCATGATTTGTACAAATACTCCATATCTCTTGATGTCAAGGATTTATTTTTCACTTATACTCCTCCCCCTTTGACATCAATGCAAAATAAACACCAAAAACTGGGACAAAGATTAAAATTATGTACATAGAATGTGTCCCAAAACACCTTATTGGAGTTGAATATACTTAAAAATTTCTGGATAGGCTTTCTCCAAAAGCTCTAGATAAGTGTCCCAGCCAGATTTGAATGTGTCAGATACTGTTACAAGTCCATTAAGCATATGAACATGGGACTCTTTCTCCTTAAGCTCTATTGGTGTGGGCTTTCCAACCATATCAACGCATTCCTTTTTATGTACACTCAAGGAGTCCAACTGGAGACTCACGAATCCTCTGAGCCCTTTATCTCTCCTAATTATTTTGTCCCTATCCCTTTCAAGAGATAAAATTTGAGCTTCTAATACCAAAATATTCCCATCAAAGATGTAGTCAAATAATTGGAACCATCAAAAGAATTGACTATACCTACAATTTTATCATGAGAATCTTTAATGCCTTTATCTATATCTGCAGTAAGTAATCTGGTGTTACAACATACTCTATATATTTGTACATTTCCTTAAAGCATTATCAATTAACTTCAATTTTTTCAGTAATCTCTTTCTTTTTTGATTCAATCAATTGATCAAAAGTGGCTTTCTTAGCTTGAGTGAATCTTTCCAATGCCTGTCGGTTAGATATTTGCTGCAATGATTGAAAATCCTTAGAGATGTGCTCAATAATTATTTTGAGCTTGCTGGATAGGCTTACTCCTTTGTCGAACTAGAACTCCGGGACAAGTATGTGCAAAATTGGAATTGAATGATCAATTGTTCCCTTGTCCACTAATCCTTCCTTCATCATTTTTTGAGAAACAATCACCATGAGCTCAGTAGAACTCATCTTAGTTATGCTTTTCTGCTCTACCTAGGAAGTGTCAATTGACAACAAAGATGTGTTGGCTACCGATTCCCTGTCGGATTCCTCTCCCTTTTCCTTTGATGGTTTATTACCTTTAATAAAATCCTCTTTTGCACCAGTGGCTTCGCCACTTGGTGCAGTATCTGTTACTGTCGGTTCCACATGAACTGTATCCTCAACCTGTACATTCTAATCTGGAGAACTATTCTCCTCAACATTTGTAACCTATACATTTTGTGTATTTGTCGGTATATGTACACTATCTACTTTTGTCAGTATTTCCTCTTTGTCCTATACATTAGATTCTATCAGGGGCTCTACTTTCAATTCCTTAGTATCTTTCAAAATTGTGGGTGAGGCGCCCACTACACCATTGCCTTTCCCTTCAGCCGGGATGTCAGTAGTGTCAATCTTATCTTTCAATGAAGAGAAGAAACTTGGGTTGTCAACAAAGAATTGAACCCATGCCTTGTGAGTTTCACTAATTATTTCATTAACCCTTCTTGCCATAGGGCTAATTATCCTGTTCTTGCTGCGGAAAATTGTTTTGTCTACAAGTTCAAGGGTCATATCCAACTTATTTGGAGTAATTCAACAACAAGTAGCTAATAACTCTTGAATTTTTATGTGCTTGTCCTCCTCCATAGCGGATAATCTCCTAGCATCTAGATTATTATACAGTTGTGATGGTATTTTCTTTTCAATTTCTAACAAAGCCTTCTTAAATATATCTTAGTGTAACAAGACTGCTTCCTCAATTTGTTTCTTCTCATCATCATCTAAGTGCTCATAATAGTACTGCATATTTTTCAAAATTCCATCCTTGGTGATTTCATCTATCAGTTCTACACAAGTCTTGGGAGGGATTATAGATACATTACCAGTTACAATAGAAAGGTCTATGTCTTCCTTCTTCTTTCTTCTGCCAGTACCAGATGGTGCAGAAGGTGTAAAAGATGTTTCCTTTGGAGCTCTTTTTTTTTCAGGTCGGTTAGCCATTACCTTGATTGTGACCTTTCCTACCAGTTGCTTCCTTGTCTCCTCCTTAGGCTCCTCACCTTTCTTACTCAATACCCTCTTGAATGCTAGAGGAGTGTCATCTTTAGTTCCAGAGTCTGATGGAATAGGCTCAATGAAGATTTTAGGCTCTTTCTTCTTCCTTCCTTTTGTCAAAACAACTTCCATTAAGGCCTTGATTTCTTGGGATACTTTTTCAACAAATTTATTGGCCTTACCTTGCCGTTTCTCCCTCTTCTTCTGATTGAATTCAGTTTGAACTTCTTGCTTCTTTTTCTTTGTAGTACCAAAAGACTTCTTAGCCTCATCAATTGGAGCATCAATCAACATTTTAGCATAAGAATCTACAATCGCAACATCAACCTCATATCCCATCTCCTCTATCCATATCTTCTGGGGTTTAATCACTTCCATTAAGGTTTCATCCTTTTTTATCATAAAGAAAATATCGGTTGAGTATTTGTCAACAATGTGTTTAGGAACCCTCTCTTTGGATTTCATTTCTTTCTTAAATGCCTTGAAGTAACACCAAACCTTATCATCTTGTAGGCTTCCCAAGCTAGCAATAGATTGCTTCAATTGTCTGCCTATCGGGATGTCAAATACCCACTGTCTCTTTCCAAAATTGGGAGTTTCATTAAGGAAAAATAGCATTAAGTAGACAATGAGATTCACATACCAGAATACCCCCTTTTTCTCTCCTTTAATCTTTCCAAGGTTAATAATCAACTCATCATTCATCCATCCACATAGATCTATTTTCTCACTTTCCCTCATAATTCTATGTGCGACATATATGCAGGAGATAGAAACAGAATTGAGATAGTTGGATTGAGTTACCTTATACCCAATGATCATGTTGTCAGATCTGATGTCTCGATCAGTGAGAGTGCTAACCCTCATCGATCTCCAATCCAAAGTTGCATCGGTGAGTTTGTTAACTTGATCATTTGAAATCTTTTTCTCCAGATGCTGACCAATCTGTGGCAAAATGGTGATGGCCATGATGGCCTCCTTTGTGATCTTATATGGCTTCTTCAACCAAATGAACTCTCCATGAACTTTTCTCAGTACATATCAGATGATTTCATCTTTGAATTCAGGGATATCTAGGATGCCAGTAAACCCTAGATCTTTAATGTCCTTATATTCGGGTTTGATCTTTTTGGAGTCACCCATCAAATCATTCATGTACACATTTTTGATGTCATTGGTTCCCAGATCCTCAATCTGGAAATGAATATATGCTCTGACGTCTTCCGCATAAACAACTCCTTCTGGAACACGTGAAAATACACCAACTGAATCATCCAAGGTGGCAATATGCGGGCATGGCTTGAAAATTGGCCTGGGATGATCCTTAACCTCGACAATAGTTAGATTTGCAATGAAAGTAGGTGCAAAGGATTATCTAGCTTCCATGATGAGAGATGATTGTGATAAATACCTAAGAAATGGTTGCTGGTGAATAACCCTAGAGAATTCTTGTGAGTGCTGGTGGAATCGCTAATGAAGATTTCTGATTTCTCAGAATCCCCTTAGACTCACTTTGTATCAGTCTTAATCGCTCTGAATGCAAGGTGATAAAAAATAAAGTGGATTCAACCTTTTAACCTTTGAGAAACCCTAATCTATCATTGATATAAATGACTTCTGGTGGAACATACCAGATCTTGGTCAGACATCTCCATACCAAATAAACCTTTTCTAATCTAGAACTTCTTCTAGATCTCCTTCCCGGGGATTATGCAATATTTTCATGAAATTTGCCTACCCCTAAAGCATCTTCCTTAGTTACCAAATGAGCTTCCTACTGGTGTGGGAGCAATCTACTCTGTCGGTTGAGTAATCAGAGCAGTTCCACTTGCTCATTGATCATCTGAATTCCTGACCCATTTCTTGGTATGATCTTGCCAGATTTCATTGATATTTTCTTTCCCTTTATCATTTGATCCATCATTGCTAACCGGTGGATTTTTGCTTCTACAAACTTGGCTATGTGTCTAATCTTATTGCATGCATAACATGTAACATTGTTCTTTTGAATTGCTTTGCTATAACCAATATAATCGCTTGATTTGCATTGATTAGCTATATGTCCAAATTTTCCACATGCATGACATTTTACATTCATTTTGCAACCTTCTATCTTATGACCATACTTATTGCATTTGGAACATTGATTAGTTTAGATTTGCTCTATTTCTACATTGCCTATCCATATGACCAAATTTATTACAAACAAAGCATCTACTATTGGATTTGTAAGCATTAAGATGCCTTACTAGTGTCCTCTGGTTCTGGTTGTTTTGATCTTCATTTGTAGTACCAGAGCTTTGACCTTGTTCAAATCCAAGTCCATTGGAATCTCTGTTCTGTCTTTGGCTTTTCAATAATTCATCAAGCTATGTTGAACTAACCTTGAATTTATCCTTGTACTCATTTTCAATAGTTAGATCATCTATTAGGATTATCATTTGTCTTTCAGGTTCTTTTTCATTGCTTTAGGATTGCATTAATTGTGTTCTCAACACATCATTTTCATGAGCCAACCAAATGCATTCTTTAGATATGTCTTTCAGAGATCTCCCAAGGTTTTCTTCATTCATCTTCTGGTCTTCAATCTCCTTTTTCATCCTCATGGTTAGGGCTTGCATTTCATTCCCCATGACAACATTCTCTTGACTCAGCTTCTGACATTTTTCATTAAGGGCATCTTTCTCTTCATTATCCTGATTTTGCAAAAGTTCCTTCCTCCTAGATTGAACAGATGACAACCTCTCCTGTAGGATAAGAATGAATTCCTTTGAAAAATTTAATTCATCTTGTAACTTCAAGGTCTTCATCCTTTCAGCATCATAATCTTCAAGTGCTACCTCAAGTTGCTTCTCCATACTCATTTCCATGGATTCTAGATTTAGGATCTCCTTCAAGCTGTTAGGCTTCGTCCGAGGAACAAGGCTCTGATACCAATTGTTGGAATCCAAGAACACTGAGAGGGGGGGGGGGGTGAATCAGTGTTCTACTGGAATGTTTAGTTTTAATCTTATTATAACATGCATTCACCAACTGGTAAACCGGTACATATATAATTGAAAGAATTAAAGCAATCAATGAACCAATCACACAAATGAATACCATAACACACAGAGTTTATAAATGGAAAACCTCAAAGAGAAAAAAACATGATGGGATTTGTGACCCACAATATCAATCCACTGGCCATATGACTAGATATTACATAATATGGGGGCTTGCACATGTAGGAAGGATTACCGCCTAGAGCACACTGCTCAACACAAAGGACTCTCACTGACTACAGTCACTTTGAATAATGAAACATAAGAATGAACTCATTAATGCATCTACTATGCTTGATCAAGTTTCAGTTCAAGTTCTATTTGTTCCAGTTCTAAAACCCTAAACCCTTACTAGAATAACCTTCGTTGTGTGAGCACATCCAAAATCATATATAAATCATTACATAATATTGATCTCTACACAAATGATCTCATATACATGATCTTCACATTCCTAACTCTATATTATCTCAACATGATCTAATAATTGACCTATATACCCTTACAAACCTTCATGACTCATGTCAACTTACATAGATAATACAAAAATGATTATACATGTCGGCTCATTACATATATACATAAATAACAAAATGAATTTCTGAGTACCGGTTCTCCCAATGATGTCGGCCTCCAATACTGATACCCTGCTTGTCGGTTATTATCCTTGTCGGATCTGTAAATCATTTTGGCCTTCAATTCTTATACCCATAGAACCCTTCCTACTAGTGAAGATACCCGTCGGTGCAGATGAAGTGTCTGTTGGTGAAGTACCAAACCAATGAATGAAGTTGGAACATGTTGCCATCAATGACAACATATAAAAACCAATCAAATGAATGTCATTTGCCAAAAAAATAATGAATCTAATAAGAGTTCTCAACCCTATCCTTGCTGATTTAAGGTTAGATCTATTGGGTTCACCCCTCTTTAATGTAGTGGTCCCTAAGCAAAAATTAAGAGTTTTACATCATCATTGGGTGAAACCCTAATTTTTCACCATTACACCATGATATAAAATGATTGTCCGGATTTTCAAAATGGAATGAAAGGACTCATTGATAATGGTATAGTCAAAATCATAGGAAACAATCCATCTTATTCTAACAAACATTGTCCTACATCTCAAGAGACAAGACCTACTCCTATTGATGACAAAGAGAAATTAGTTACTAGAATCTTTTGGAGATTGAAGTATGATAAGAATGTTGTTTTTCTTTTCATTAGAGTTTATTACAATTATAAGCATAAGGAAGGTGATACAAATTGTCTTTTTCATTCGTATTGACTCTCATTCTCTTAGAAATTTTAAAGCATTTAAAACATTGGTTCAAGACCAATATGATAGAGCTCGTATAACTCTTACAACTGATCTTGCACTCTTTCTTGGTGGAGAGGTAGTGCCTTATAACTCTATTCACCCATTATGTTGCTCCTCACCCTATGACACTAGTATTTAACTTAATTGGGGGCTCTTTGTTATAAGAGGTGATGCTTTTTCAATAACAATCATCTTGGGGCAGCAACACAATTCATTCTTGCCTCTATGCTTGGGGGGCAAGAATATTAGATCCTATTTCTTCTCTCTATCTAAGGCTTCACTATTTCCTTTTTGGTGTTGTATATTTCATAACTTGATTTTCTTTTTTGCATGAAACAATACATCTCTTATAATTAATCTCTCCTTAGGGGGGATATGTGATTCTTCATCTTAATTCTACATCTTTCCTTCTTTGAATATTACCTCTCCTTTAGAGTTGCATTAGATATTCCTTGATGTGAGTACATAGTGCATTTTCTTATGTATAATATCTCCTTAGAGGTTGTGTAATTCTTCTCATTATTCCCATATTTTGGGGGCATTGACCTTTCTTATCCTTTCTAAGGATCTACTTTTCCAATGTTGAGTGGTGTTTTCTTATGATTTGATGTTATTCCTTGTGTGAAGTTGTTGTTTGCTCAGGGATTTTGTCTTATACAAGAGGTGTGTATGCTTGACTACAAACTCTTTTGCACTTGTCAATACATATCTATTAGAAACAAACCCTTCACTTTGGGTCAAAAGTGTGTCATCCTTCATCAAGAATCCCATTACCCAACAAAAGGAGGAAGGTAGGAATTATTGTTTTCCTTTCCTTATTTTTGTAGAAGATGTTATGTTTGTTCAAAAACTCCTCTTGGGGGTATATGTATTTGAGCAAGTATCTCTTCTCCTCCAAGGATCCTCTTTACACTTGTTGCAAGATATCTCCTTTTCAACTATCTTATCCTTGCTTGTAAGAGTATTGTCTATTTAGCTTGGTTGTATGAACATTGTTGCCTAAAAGGATATCTCCTTGGTGGTTGTATGAACATTGTTGCCTAAAAGGATATCTCCTTGGTGTTGAAGGTGCACATCCTTATTTCTAGCTTCCTTTAGACATCAACATAGGGCTATGTTGACATATTGAGGGGTCGGGGAGGGGAGGCGGGTAGATCATATCGTGCTCTTTGTACTATATTGTACTATATTTTTGCATGTCTTAAATGAGGTGTTCCTTCTTGAAACTAGAGTAAATAAACTCTTACACAATATGCTTGATGTTGGAAACCAGACATAGCATTTATATATGTATAATATGGGGTGTATATTCTCAAAACAAGGGAAAAAAAAATCTTACACGAGATGTCCTCGAAACCAGGCATATATTTGTCTTACACAAGGTTAAGTATTCTTGAAACTATAGAAAACAAACACTTGCATGAGATGTTCTCAATACCAGACACACATTTCCATTTTCAATTCATATCTAACACAAGTTTTTGCATGCTCAAAATCAAAGAAAACAAACTCTTATATGAGATTCTTAACACCTAAAATGAAACACTTGCATACATAGTAGGATGAGTGGAACTAGCAAAACATAGCTAGACTATTCCTACTCTCCTCCCCAACATGAATCACCTAGAAAAACACAACTACAATATATATTAATGTCTTCTTTCACTCTTCTTCTCATGGATCGCCTAGAAAAACACAACTAGAATGTGTATCCATGTCTTCTCTCTTTTCTTCTCATCATGAGCTCTTAGCTTTTCTATTTATAGTTCACGAATGATGTGTGATTTTTCTCTTTGTATGTGATCACTTGTGTCCTTGTGATGGCGTTTCAAGATTGATATTAGTGGTTGAGACATTTTGATTATGGAGGTCTCTTCAGCTAGTTGACTTGAGTTCTTGTTTTGGTTTTTATCTTTTGTGTTGTGTGTCTTTTATCTTTGTTTTCCTTTCTTGTTTTGTTTTGTGTACCCTTGCATGCGATTGTGTGAGTTAAGAACCTAAGATTGGGGGCTTGGTTCCTTGAAATTATTGATGTCTTATACTCCTTGTGATCCTACTCCTAATTACTCCTCTTTTTCATCTTTCATCTACTTTACTGCAAGTGTTTGCATAGGTTCATACTCATGTTAAAGTGGGGGCTAAATGTAGCATTGTAAATTGTCACCGAGCCAATTTACACCTCATATTTGTGCCCCTACTTTAGTGTGTCCTATCTTCATGATCTTTTTGAGTTTTTTATGCCTATTATCTAGCTTTGTGGCCATGAACAACCTTTTTTGGGTCCTACCATGGGATGACTACTGTGTTTCAACATAGTTTTGGTCCCAATTGAGGTGGGACCAGGGTGTGGAATGCATTGGTTTGGACCATGACACCCCAAAATGCCATGGTCTCGCTTAATCAGCCCCTAATTTAAATTGGGGTTGGGACTATATCTCAATGATAAGTTTTGATCTTCATGGCTTTGCATGACCATTGGAGGTTGACCTAATCAGAAATTTACCTAGAATCCCCTATATAAAGGTATTTGATCAACCTAATTTCATCTAAGCAATATAATACTCCAAGCAATCAATTTCTATCACTCATGGATTTGTGAAGTATTCATCATAAAGAATTTTTAGAGATCTTCAAGGCTGCATATTCATCAGTCAACCATTGTGGAGCAAAGTCATGTCAATTTTCATGAAAGCATGTGCATGTGATTAGGGTTTTATTATGTTTCCATTTCATACAACATATATGATTACATTCAAAGAGAAAAGCATCATCAACAACATTTACAAATTAGAGGTATATCTATCCAATGTTTATTTTAGAATTTTTATTATTTTATTCAAGGTTAATTCCTAAACCGATGTTTGACTTAAGCAAACCCCTATTCCCAACAATTTTCCTCTTCTTTAGAAGCACGAACATCAGCAAACTAAACTAACTAAGCTACAAAGTTGGAAACCCTACTGAAACATGTGTATCAACACTTAGAGGAAGGGAAAGACTCAAATAAAATCTACTCTACCCTACCCTTATCAAGAATGAAACTTGTTCAAACAAAACCATTCACTGGTTTTTCAAAATAATTGTCTTTTCTTCCCAATTTGGGATTTATTACATGTTGATGAAAAACTAGGAAAAGCTAAGAAAAGAAGAGATATTTTGCAAATAATTGAAACATTGTTTCAAGAATGAAGACATAATGGATTACATCTTCATTTTCTTCATACACATTGTTACCTGAAAGGGCATAGGTTAGTTGAAAATGATGTTCTTCAATTGAATCTTTGTGCTTGGGTGTAAGCTTGTTCTGTGTTGTATTCTTGGCCTCCAGATGTACTAGATGCCTTATTGGACAACCCCTTGTGTGCATGAAACATGATCTCTCCTTGGTGGTCTTTAGACTCTCTCTGATGGCTTCTTCTTTCTCTACAACTTCTTTGACCATAACTACCTCTTGTTTTCCATTATGCTCCATTTGAAACATATGTTTATCTATACCAAACATTCAAACTTTCTCAACCATGCTATCCTCCCTTATTTGTGCATGGATCAACACCCTATCACTATCATTTTGATGCTCTTGTTGATCATATATTGCCAACTTTGTTAGTGCATATATATTCTCTTTATTACTATTATCAAATAAATCAGTTTCAACAAATAAATTAGTTTGAATATGAGAATCAACAATCATTTTTTTAACAATAACTTGCTACCCTTGATTTTCTTCTTCAATAAAAGGATACTTGACATCTAAATTTGTTACAAAAAGCTCAATATCATCCCAAAATGAGTCATATTTTTCTTGATCTTGATTTTGCTTCTCTAGATGATTAGTTGGCATTAAACTTAGTACAAATTCCTCTAATTCAACAAAAAGTGGAAGTTCATTAAACAAATCAAAGCAAATTTTATCTCAATGATCATTTTCTTGTTCTATATTGTGTTGTTCCAGCCTACTATGCTTAGTATGACAAATATAATGGGATATAATAGGAATAATATGCTCTTCAAGAAGAGCCTCTTGGGCTATTGGAAGGCAAGTGGGTTCTTCAAGAGGCTTCTCTTGAGGTATTGTAGGTTAATCTTGCTCAGGTATAGGCTCATTTTGCATGAAGCACAAAGTGTTGAACAAAAGGATCTCTTTACCAAAAAAAGGATTTGGAAAGGTAATGGATAGATGGACTTCCTGCTAAGTGTCGGTTCCTCTAATGGAGGAGAAATTAATTGAGCATCCAACTTGGTAATCTTCTCCTCATATCTCTTTTTTTGAGCAATTAACTCTCTTGTAAAAAGATTTGTAAACTCCCTACATTTTCCCTCTAGTTCTTGTTTATGATGTTGGCTTGAAGAGCCAACTCTTCCTATTCATGAAGATATGCTTGATAAGAAAACTCATATTGCTGATGATCTAAAATCTTGCTAATCTCATCCATCTGCTCAGTATAGTCTAGCAATATATACTTTTGATTTCAGGAATTCCAAATTTCATCATTTTGGGCTTCATTGGAAGACTGAGTAGGGTTGGGTGGGTGGTAAGTAGGATAAGCATGTTGGCTATCTATTGTTGTATGGCCAATTGGGTTAAAAAAAACATTGTGGTTAATTGGGTATTGTTGATAAGGAGTCATAGGAGCATGATCAATGTAATATGGAGGGTAATGATATGGATTTCCATGAAAACTTGTCATCTTTATGCATTTAAAGAGCAGGAAATTGGAATAAATAGTTTGCTTTGAAACATACCAGCACTTAGCCTACTAAAACCAGTGATATTGAGCTTGGAGTCACCAGGTGCATGTGAATCTTGCCTCCAAAGGCTGGAATTTCTGATTTTCACACCTAAAATTGGAATTGTGTGGAAAAGTCTTGAACGGAAACAATTCAAGATGTCCCACCGGGTGTGCCAAAAACTATTGTCACCAAGATTGCACCCGTGATGCTTAAGGTGAAAGATCAATAATCTTGTGAAACATTGGAAGATTTTTGGGCCCATGGGTTGCTTATGGTGGAAATCAACCTCTAGCGTGAGTTGGTTCTCTTTAAAGAAACCTCCTACAAACTTGACTTGATGAGAAAAGGGATAGGAAGAAAAATTGAATTGAAACCTATCCTAAGAGGTGATACACCAAATTATTGAGTAGCCTAATCAACTACATTGACTCACAATGCATCTCAATAAAAAAAAAACTTATTCATCATAACTCAACTAAGCATGAAATACATAAATATTTCATAGAAAAGGGTTGGTTTCAAAGTTTTCTTGAAGGAAAATAAAATATTGTCACAACTTCAAACTACCAATACTAGTTGAACACAATCTATAACCTATATCAGTATGCATCTTCTTGCATTAATATTGTTTAAAAGAGACAAAATCAAAGGATTCTAAAAAGAATCACAAAAACATCATCAAACCAAATACTCAACACAATACACCAAGTATTGAAAAGGGAAATTGTTTCTTTTATTGAAAATAAAGGAGTATTACAGCTGAGAATGCTTCTATGAGCTACAATCTTCATGCCTAGCTGAAAAGAAAAGGGTAGAGAAAAAAGGAACTTGAAAATAATGAAGAAGAGAGAAGACTTAATAGAGTAAGATCTCTTTCCTTGAATCAAAGATAGAACTAATTGTGCATCCTTAATCTGAGTCTTCGACTAGCTGCTTCCACCTTGATTGTATCTCCAATTCCAAATCTGCATGAATGATTCTTGGGGTCGAATTTGAGGAAAAGCCTTGAAAAATAGGGCTGAAAAATGCTCCTAACTAAGTGATAACTACTAAAAAAGTCATCTGAACTGAAGACTAGCCCATGAGAGGCCTTGAATTGCACTTGAACTGCTGAAAACACTTCTATATTACCTATTTTCAAGGGAAAACTAAAGTATGACTTGAGAAGTCCATCTTTGATCTTTCTTAACTTAGTCTTGGTCTATTTGTGCATGATGATTGAGTGGTTCCCTTTACTGGTTGATAGTATTGTGAAGCAATGGGTTAGATTTAAGCCTTCTCATGCACTGAAACCCTTTGAAAAAGTGTCAAAATGAGATAATTTATCTTCAAACTCTTACTTGATTAGGTATTATTCCCTAAAATGACCCTAACTGAAGCTAGAAAGGTCATCTAAAAATAAAAATAAAAACACTTCTATCCAGCTCCACACCACAATGACTATTAGACATTTATCCATGAGGAAAGCTAATAGCTCATATTGAACTATTGTCTTATGATGACTCATTGATTGCATCTACAATTCTTTAGTTCTATGCATCAATGTCAAGACTGCCCTCCTTCTTGACGTGCATCCTCTGCTTATTCACTATGTTCTTGACTAGACTGATCTTCGAGGATTATTCTTATGGTGTCTTGACTAAAAGACAATCATCCACCCTAATTTTAAATATTTCTTACTTTTCTCATATGTTGTTCTTAACTTCTTGACAGTCCTACTCTTTGGTGCCAAGGGTAAAGATTACTCATTGCTATGAGGTTTGTAGTTCATTGGCATAATGGTGTGGCATTTCTATGAATTATGAATGTGTTTAGGCTTGAAGTTGCCTTGTATAATCCTTTTACCCTTATATGAACTGTTCTTCATGTCTTCAACAGTCACAAATGATTCTTTGAGTAGATTCACTATATTTCTTAATGTAATCTCACCCTTGATCTATTATTTATGAGGCTGAAAGATTTGATGACTATCATAAGGTCTTTGTGTTATGCCTACAAAGGTGTTCTTAGACTGTGTATTGGTGCATAGGTGACTACTAAAATCTTGAAGCACTGTCAAAGATTTAATATTATCACTGTATCATGAACATTCTCTAATATTTATGTATTATATTGTGAACTGTCTCTTTATATGTTATGAGTACTCTTCAAACTCTTAGACCATATTGCCTTGACAATGTTTATCTTAGCAATCTCATCACTATGTTATGTATAGAGGCCTGGTCATTGTCTTATACTCAGGGCTACATACTTTGCAACTGCTCTTATTGAATATGAAAACTGCTTTGGGATTGTGATCTACAAGCTTTTTGTAATTATCGCCCTGCCCATTGACTGTAACATGATATCTTACTGTCCTTTTAATGGTCTTACATTTTAGTATAATGACTTCAATACTCAGATACTATTATAACTCTTTGGAAGCCATATCTTTGATATGCCATCTTATGATTGAGGCATCTCTTGGATTTTTGGTCTACACCTTTATTGTCTTAGTGACTATGCTAGAGGCACTGTGAATGTTACTCTGACTAATCTGTCACAATGGCAATCATCTCATTCCTACAAGGATTGATCCAAAAGCTTTGATATTGTTGCAATATCATGTATTTGGATTGCATCTTTGTATGAGTGAACTATCTCTTTCAAACCTTATAATTTTTAATGATTTTTATTGTTCTCTGACTATCTCAAAAGATGAGAATGTCAGTCTTCATGGTGACTTATCCTAACATACCAACTTATGACAATGAATTTCATAAATATATTATGCTCTCTACTTTAAAACTTTGGGTCATTGTTGCAGCTTGCATTCTCTACACTTGCTCTAGCATTCCCTTTGGATTTTTGCTTATCATGTTGGTATCTTAGTAGGGCTATGTGAACTGAACATATGATTGCATTCATCTCCATGATCACATTTTCTCTTCTTCTTTCATTTACTATTCTTTGGATCTTTGGGTTGTGACTTTAATGTGTCCTTAAAACTTATATTATTATGATAGCTGCCTCATACATAAATGACTGTATTTTTGTCTATTTTTTAAAACATTGAAGCTTTGAAGCTTTGTTATCACACCTTCTAACACTATCTTGAGCTATTTTCTCTATGTCTTGTCCTTTCTTCTTATGATTGTTGTAGCTACACTTTTGGTGTTGAGATCCATGGCAATCTCTTTTATTTATGCTAGTCAACCTCTACTATTGGGCTTTAGCACTATTAATATAGTCTTTTGACAAGTTTGCTCATGATTACATGTGATTGTCCTCTCCTTTTCTTGGATACTTGTCACTGTATGATGCACTGTGACTCATTATATGTTATTCATTCTTTACTACCTTTGATTCCTTTATGCCCTTGATTGTTCTTTTATAATATTTTGACTGGAAAATGGTGCTTATGATGACTATGCAATCTTTTGGAAGCCCGGGGATGAAATGGCTGCAACAATACTCTTAAGGTTGGCAATAATGTTTTGATCTTTGATTGCAAGAAAAATGTATTTATATTTGTTCTCTTAGCTTGTTATTCATACTGTGAATATGATTGCACCTTCATCATCTTTTAATAGTGATTTTTGGTCTAAGGCTGCAAATACAGTGTGACTTCTCTTAATCCATGCTTTAATTGTAGGCTCATAGGCTTATACACTTATTGACATAGGGCTACCAAACAATGGATTGCATATAGCACGTTGATCATGCCTCTAATGAATGTTGCAATTTTGATGATGTTTTGATTGTCATTGATGGACACACACTTTCTTGATGTATGAGTTATGCTCAACCGGTATTGTGTATTATTGAATATATAGTCTTTGGACTATCAATATTTTGCAGAAGATGTTTACCGGTCACTGTTTGACTAAAGAGATCAAGCGGTATGGAGACCCCAAGCAGTTTGAGGATCTCAAGTGGTACGAAGGAACCAAGTGGTAGTTAACTTTTGATCAGAACACTTCGATCTACCAGTCTTCATTTTTGTCAAACCGGTAATCGTTATATTTTATTAACCGGTATGACTCTGTGATGAGTTACCAACTGGTATTTTTGTAATGTGTGATGAGTTATCATCCACCGACACTTTGGCGGTGATTTTGTGTCATGTTACCAAATGTGTCTAGATGCACTGAACCTAGGAGCTTGTAGTCTAATCCTATTGGACCGATGTGAAATTAGTTTCCTTTATAAGGACATCATTTCTAGGGTTTGCATGTATGATATATGAGATGTGTGATAGAAAAGGTTATGTGCGATCTTTGTAGAGAAGATTAAGTCCATGTGAAGAGATAGAGTGTGGAGATATTGAAGACTGAAGTAATGCTGAAAAGCATTAACAATGAGCTATCAAGGATCTAACCAAGCATATTGTGCTAGTATCTAGATCACTCACATGTTGATTACTAATATCTTTGACATGTTGATGCCTTTATAAATCCTCTAACAAGGTGGTTCACAACTATGGATCTAAAATCCTTTAACAAGGTAGTATTTAACAGGACTTATCTCCTAACAAAGATCTAGATTCCTAATAGGATCTGTTCTGGTGAAGAACATTCTATGACCTTAACAGGTCTGGTTTCTATTCTGCAGATAGTTACTTGTGAGTTTCTGCTCACCGTGGTTTTTCCCATTTGGGTTTCCACGTCAAATATCTTGTGTTATGGTGATTGTCCTCTTATGGGTGAATGGTTTGTTTTCTATTTGGTTTGCATTTATCTTAACTGGTTTATTAGTGAATCCGTTGCACCGGTTATCTACTAAATTTTTTAAGAGTTTGTTTATAGTAATTGTTGGTATACTAATTCACCCCCCCTCTTAGTATTCATCAATTGGTATCGGAGCCAACCTTTCTATAAGTCTAATTACTTGGAAGGAGATATGGGGGAATACAGTGTGAGGGAACTTACTCATCATCTCACTCAGACTAAGAGAGCCTATGATGAACTCAAAGTCAAGTATAAAGCCTCTTTGGCCAAAAGAAGAGAGCATGTTGAGAAAATGATGGAACTTATTGAAAATAGCTCTTTTGATGAAGCTGACATGGATGCCCTAGTTGAAGAAGTTGAAAAAATAAATGAATCTAAAGCCAATCTGAGAAAAGAGTCGGAAGGACTAACTATCATAATGTGTCAAGAGCTTGAGAACAGAAGGAAAGCTAAAGATCTGGTAAAAGACAACGATCATGAGATCTCCAAGCTGAAGCAAGAAATCAGTACCCTTACCGCTCATCTCCAAGAGAGTAAAGTGGAAAAAGAAGAAATGCATGGTGAACTAAACATGGCTATTTCTAAGAATGCAACCTTGATGGAATCCAATGCTGCTATTTCCAAGGAACTTACTGAGTCAAAGGAGATACTTGCCAAATTCAATAAGAGTACTGTTAATCTAGAACAAAAGATGGAATCGGCAAAACCGGTAAAGAATACCACTGGACTTGGTTTCTCTGGGTATGAGGAAGGTGAGACCTCTGGAACAAAAGCTGAAGCATCAAAGAAGCAACCGACATTCAAGGATAAAGGTAAGCAAAAATTTAAACCTATTTGCTTTAATTGTCTCAAAGAAGGACATACTACCCATGTGTGTAGAAGCAAGGCCTACAACAATTTTTCTTATTTTCTAAACAATAAGCCTAGATCCAATAGATTCAATGGTAAGTGTTATGCATGCAACAAGTTTGGGCATAGAGCATTTGAATGCAGGTCTATTTTGCACAACACTGGGAGACATCCTCCAAGGACTCAAGGAGTTATCCTGGAACCTTCTGTGAACTGGAATCCCAACCGATACAATACCTATGACCATTGGTCAGGTGGTTATCAAGCGGAAACTAGTTGGAGAGCAAATTGTTTGATTTGTCGTGGTAGCAGACACACTTCTGCAACATGTAGAAGGAAGAATGGAAGTATGAATAATGGACCATAGAGAACACTTGGAATGGTATGCTATCATTGCAACAAACTGGGACACACTGCTAGAGCTTGCAGACTGAGAAAGAACCTATCAGATGACCGATCACTCCAAAAGGGAAGATTGATGCTGAAACTGTTCAAGTGGAAATGAATAAAACTTGGAAAAAGAAATTAGAGGAAGGATCACAGGATGAACCGGTTTTTGCACCTAGTGTGGAAGTCCCTAAACTGGCAAACTGAGCTTCAGAAAAGCTTAGGGGGAACATATCGGTGAAATATTTTGAACCCCCAGTTTATATCGGTAAAGACCTTAACCGGTATATGTTACTTGTCAATCAGCAGAAGATTTGAAGCGGTAAAAGGCAAAATTAGGGTTTGTGCCCTAGCAATGATGCATTTATTATGGTAGGTGAGAAGTTGTCTAAAAGGGATTTTCATCGTCATTATCACTTATTAGTTTTCAAGAGAAGAATTTTCAAGAGCAGAGCTACAAAGAGCGATTCATCTAGCGATTCAAAGTGAATTCAAAAAACTTGCAGAGGAATCCAGAGATCTTTTTCAATCTATCAGTGAAGAACACTAAGCAGTAATCAAGCAATAGAAGTGGTGTATTGTGGGCGACATTGCCAAACCCTAAATTTTAGATTGTGAAGGTATTTCTTAAATTTCTTTCTTATCATGGCTTCTACATCACACTCTAGTTCTAGTGCACCTGTAGATTCAGCTGAATTTCTTCAAAAGAAAGAAAAATGCAATGCCCTATCACAAATTCCTGTCGAAGTTATTGTTGAGGAAGATATTTCTCAGTATATAGACTGTAAGTTGGAAGACCTAGGATCCCTAGTAATCCATTCCCAGCTAAGTCTATTTTGTGGGGATGATAAGAAGATCAAACTTGAGTATAGTGTCCTTGAGAAGATGAAACTAAACAATGCGGTGCACTTTCTGGAAGAGTTTACAGAAGAACATATCCACATCATCCTCAACAGAGTACATGGTGATAAGATGTACCTCGAGCGAATGCATGACAGCACACCCGAAGCAATTCATGTCGTCACCGGTTTCTGCAATATTGGAGAGGTGCCAGCTCTACGAAAGGTCACCAAAATGGAAATGACAAAGCTCACTGGTTCTGTGAGTGACCGACAAGCGATGACCGTCAACACCATCAAAGATGATCTAGTGAAATATGCTTGCATGGTGATTGGTTACCGGATATTCTATGCCAGCAAAATGAATTCTATTCGTACTGCTACAGTAAACACCGCTTACAGAATATTAAGAAAGACACTACATTTGACCTACGTACCTATCTACAGAAGCAATTGCTACTGAACCTAAATTCCATCAAACAAGACAATTCTCTAAGGTTCAGGTTTGGACAACTTTTGGTCTGTTTATTCTTCTACTTTAAAGGTTATTTCCCTGGAGTAGGTGATGTG
Organism: Cryptomeria japonica; assembly: GCF_030272615.1. Taxonomy (NCBI): domain Eukaryota; kingdom Viridiplantae; phylum Streptophyta; class Pinopsida; order Cupressales; family Cupressaceae; genus Cryptomeria; species Cryptomeria japonica. The sequence goes on from NC_081408.1 coordinate 463,190,135, forward strand.
TAATGGTCTGCTCACCTACCGGTTTCCAGGCAAATCAAGGAAAGTCTACAAGTAGTGGGAACTGGATATCCTAAGGTTTTGAACAAGTATTTCAATGATTACAAGCGGAAAATGAACCAAAGAATGAGGATATCTGATGATATTGTGAAGGAATATAAAGATGATATCTGCTTCATAATAAAGGTAGATGAATGCATAATGGAAGCGGTGGAACCGAGAAAGGAAGCAGTTGAACCTATGGGTTATGAAGTGGTGAATGACCTATTGATCAGGTATGCCTCTACCCTACTTGCCTCACCACTAGATGCTAAGAAAAAGAGAACCGGTACCTACTTGGAGAGGGTCCCACTGGTTGAAGACCCAAAATAGAAAAAGGGCAAAGCAGTGCCATCGGTATCTACATCGATTACCTCTGCTAGTCTGAAAGTGACCAAGCGGTCAACAACTAAGAAGAAACCTGAGGTTGTTCCAGCCAAAGTCTTTGAGAGGAAGCAGAAAACCAAAACCAGCACACCAGAATCAGAGGACACTAAACCAGAAAGTCAACTAAAGAAGATAAGGCAATCAAGCAAGAAGACAAAGTCTACCAGTAATGTTCCTACAACTTCAGCACTGATAAATATAGATATTTCCTTTTATAAGCCAATGACACATTGTCAGAGGACAACTAAGAATATTAGGAGAAAAGTGCTTGATGATTTAAAGGAGTATTTTGATGATTTTACTGATAATGAGAAAGAAGAAGTAGAACAAGAAGTCATTAAATATTTGCATGTTAATGACCGATTGCCATAAGAAATTAGATCGGTTACAACAGATTCTTTGTATAATTCTTTAGATAACAAATGGCGCATTGCCATTGAGAAAGAACGGGAGATCAGGGAGAAAAATTTTGCACAATACTTTCTTGATGCTTCTAATTCAAAATTATTTGAGATAATGGATAAGAACAAAGGCATCTTCTTCATGAGAAGGAGAAGACTCAGAATACTAGAAGGTAGAGCTTCTGAAGTGGAAAAGAACACACATTTACATGCTAAAGTTGTTGTTAGATTACACCAAGTATTTGAAGCCAATAAGAAGGTTGAACAAGAACCTTACCTATCCTCAGGCAAACAAGATGAGGCATTTGACAGTGAAGGGGAAAGAGTGATAGAGAAAATTGACACTATTGATGTGGATGCATTAGATAATGAGGATGTCACTCCCGACAAAGAGAAAGAGAAACGTGATAAAGAGAAAGCAGAGAAAGAGAAACAGGATAAAGAAAAAGCAGAGAAATTGAAATAGGATAAAGAAAAAGCAGAGAAAGAGAAATAGGACAAGGAAAAAGCTGAAAAAGAAAAGCAGGACAAAGAACAAATGAAGAAAGAGCAAGAAGAAAAATCAAGGCAAGAAGAGGAGAAAAGGAAAGAAGAGGAGAAGAGGAAAGAAGAGGAGAAGAAGAAAGAAGAAGACAAGAGGAAGGAAGAGGAAAGGAAGAAGGAGGAAGACGAGAAAAAGAAGGAAGAGGACAAGAAGAAAGAAGAAATGGAGAAGGAGAAAGAGGAGAAAAAGAAGAAAGAAGAGGAAAAGAAAAGAGAAGAAGTGGAGAAGGAAGAAGAGAAGAAAAAACAAGCAGAGACTCCTAAGGCAACCGATGGTCAAACCAAACAGGTTGATACCACCAGTCCTATTGATCTTCAATAAGCAGATGAGTATGAGCTGCTTCAAAGCATCAAACTTGCACATGAGAGACTAGAATCATTACAGAGGAAGAAGGAACATGATGTCATACAAACTATGGTTGACACCCTTACCAGTCTGAATCTTGGTACCAACCTCCCCAGTACCGATTCCTCTATGTCCAAGCTTAAACTTCTGTGTACCGTAGTGGAGGACTAGGTACAATGCTTGGAAGATGTTGTTGAAGCCACTGCCAAGAAGAATCATGAAAAGGCACTCAACACTGCCTTAGTCAAGAAACTGAATGAGCTCCAGTCACAAATACTAAAACAACAGAATGATATCAGTGTTGCTATGGATGAGGGCAAATTACTTTTGAGTAACATCTGCCAACCCCATCTATTTTGTGATGATGTTCTTAAATAGAAAGATAAACTCCAATTGGAGTTCTAGGCATACATCAGCACCTTCAAGATGCCATATGATTCATTCACTACATATGGGCAAATGGTTCATCACTAGTCTGATTGACCTTCAATCAACAGATGAGTCCGAGCTACTGTGAGGCATCAAACTGGCACAAGAAAGACTAGAAGAGTTAAAGAGGAAGAAGGAAATGGATGTCATACAAACTACGGTTGACACCCTTACCAGTTTGATTCCCGGTACTAACCTCCCCAATACCGATTCCTCTCTGTCCAAGCTGAAACTCGTTTGTACTGTAGTAGAGGACCAAGTACAATGCTTGGAAGATATTGTTGCAGCCACTACAAAGAAGAATCATGAAAAGGCACTCAACATTGCCTTAGTCAAGAAACTGAATGAGCTCTAGTCACAACTTCTGAACCAACAGCAGAATATCAGGGGTGCTATGGATGAGGGCAAATTAATGTTGAGTAAAATCTGCGAACCCCATCTATTTTGTGATGATGTGCTTAGGAAGAAAGATAAACTCCAATCGGAGTTCAAGGCATACATCAGCACCTTCAAGATGCCATATGATTCATTCACTACATATGGGCAAATGGTTCATCATTATCAACTTCAAACTGCCAGGATGGACTCAGAGATCAGCAACCAGACTAGAGATTTGCAGGAGCTTCAACTAGTCTTATTGCCAAGACTACAGATTCTTCATAAATGTTTTCTCAACCTGGAAGCCATCACGGTAACTCAAGAGATGAGTACCATTGATGCAATGGAAGGTTTGGTATTCCAGATGCAGACTGAAAATGAGGTTGCTACCTCATTACTTGAGTCATGGACATTGGCCATGAAAACTTTTATGCAGGACTTTAAATCTATTTTTGATAAATTTCATTCCTTATTGTCATGAACATTTACTCTTTTTATATATAAGAAAACAAGGGTTATTCTGCATTACTTTGTCATTGTTGGCAAAGGGGGAGTAGTGTACTTAAAATTTTGGTGAATGTTACCATTTCATGTATACTTTCATGTTACCACTTTGGGGAGTAGTGTACATTGTAATTTCTACAAAAGGGATAGTGTATATGCTTAGGGGGGAGTAATTTTGATTATGGCATTTTTATTGTAAAAACATTTAGACGTCAAAATTTTCCTAAGTGTTTCCATCAATGCCAAAGAGGGATATTGTTGGCATTTTGATGATGTTTTGATTGTCATTGATGGACACACACTTTCTTAATGATAGACATACACTTTCTTGATGTATGAGTTATGCTCAACCGGTAATTCCTCCAACCGGTATTGTGTATTATTGATTGTATAGTCTTTAGACTATCGGTATTTTGTAGAAGATGTTTACAAGTCACTGTTTGACTGAAGAGCTCAAGCGGTATGGAGACCCCAAGCAGTTTGAGGATCTCAAGTGGTACGAAGGAACTAAGCAGTAGTTAACTTTTGATCGGAACACTTCGATCTACCAGTCTTCATTTTTGTCAAATTGGTAATTGGTATATTGTATTAACCGGTATGACTCTGTGATGAGTTACCAACCGGTATTTCTATAATGTGTGATGAGTTATCATCCACCGACACTTTGGCGGTGATTTTGTGTTGTGTTACTAGATGCACTGAACCTAGGAAGTTGCAGTCTAATCCTATTGGACCGACGTGAAATTAGTTTCCTTTATAAGGACATCATGTCTAGGGTTTGCATGTATGATGTATGAGATGTGTGATAGAAAAGCTTATGTGTGATCTTCACAGAGAAGATTAAGTCTATGTGAAGAGATAGAGTGTGGAGGTATTGAAGACTGAAGTAATGTTGAAATGCATTAACAATGAGCTATCAAGGATCTAACCAAGCATACTGTGCTAGTATATAGATCACTCACTTGTTGATTACTAATATCTTCAACAAGTCTGAAACCCTTAACCGGGTAGGCCCAACAAAGCCTTTATAAATCCTCTATCAAGGTGGTTCACAACTGTGGATCTAAAATCCTTCAACAGGGTAGTCTTTAATAGGACTTATCTCCTAACAGAGATCTAGATTCCTAATAGGATCTGTTCTGGTGAAGAAAATTGTATGACCTTAACTGGTCTGACCTTAACCGGTCTAGTTTCTATTTTGCAGATAGTTACTTGTGCATTTCTGCTCACCGTGGTTTTTCCCATTTGGGTTTCCACATCAAATATCTTATGTTATGGTGATTGTGCTCTTGTGGGTGAATTCTTTGTTTGCTATTTGGTTTGCATTTATCTTAACCGGTTTATTAGTGAATCTATTGCATCGGTTATCTGCTAAATTGTTTAAGAGTTTGTTTACAGTAATTTTTGGTATAATAATTCACCCCCCCTCTTAGTATTCATCAATTAATACCTGTGTCTCTATCTTTTTGGATTGATCTCCTCATACTTGACTATTGTGTATCTTGTGTGGTTTCTCCTAACAATCACTGCCTTGTATAGAAGTTTGATCTAGTGTTACTGTATTCTTCCCATAGTTTCCCTTTGTGATATGTGTGAGAGAACCAAGACACCAATGAAAACTATAGGTGATTATAGCTTCTAGAATGATTGATATCTCAATTTTATACTACTAAAACTTCTTGAAATATCATATTGTTTGTTTGATGAACCCTGTCCATCCTTTCATATTTCCTTGTAGTCTTTCCTCACTACTATTCTATAACATTTACTGTTATGTCTATTGATCCTAAAAAAACCTATCCTTTCTAAATGGTTTGGAGGCTCTCACCTTTTGAAGAAAAATTTGTTTCAAAGATAGAGATCATAAAACTTTTGAATGCATACATAATGTATTATTTCTTGCAAATAACAATAAAGGGCTTTCAAAGAAAATGCACCAGACCTAATTCTAAACTAATGGTGTGCACAATCCTTTGCATTTTAAACCCTATTGATCTCCATCTCTTGTATCAGGTAGCACATGCTTTCTTCTTTGAGATAGTGGTGTTAGGATAACCGGTGAACAACTCAGAGGGGGGGTGAATCAATTGTTAACAAATTATGAAACTTTACGCACACAAAACTTTTACCAGAATGCATAAACCAAATAATAGAATAGTAGATATATCAATTAAGCACAAACATAAACCATAAACCAAATACCATGCATCCACAACACATAACACCAAGATTTGTATGTGTAAAACTTGATAAAGGGAAAAACCATGGTGAGAAACCCTACCCATAGTTAGATGATACTTTTGTAGTAAGTATGTGATTACAATAAGGGGCCTGCACATGCAGGAAGGCCAACAACCTAGAGTGCACTGCTCATCACAAAGGAGCCTCACTAACTACAGAAATCTTCAGACTATAATCTAGAAATAAGAATAAAATTCAAGAATAGCATCTCCTATGCCTGAGTACAGTTTCAGTTAAGCTCAATGATAGAGGTCTTAAACCTCTTATACAAACCTAATTCGATCACGTATGATCGACCAAAACCTCTGCATATGATAATAACTTTATTCACACATAGATAATCCCATAACCCATGACTATGACCTACAAAGAGATCTTACATCATATTTATACCAAACTGGGACCTAAACAATTAGGTTGGCCACCTAAAATATAATAAAATAAATCCATTACATAAACTCGCAAACCAATGATAATCCAAGTCGGCCTAAGACTAAAACATCATTAACCAAACAATAAATCCAATCGATAATGCATCAAGAGCATCCACTAACATGTTACATAAACCAGTCCATAACCTAATAGAATGACATTAGGTCTGGTGCTAAATGCAACACCACCGATCAAATGGAACATGGACATGATAACCATCAGCATCCTGAGAACCTTCTAGAAGCTGCACCAACAGCACTTATTGAATCCATCAAAAGATCTTCAACAAAGCTCTGTCAGTAAAACCCTTACCGGTAACCAAAAGACTTACTAGAACATATGATAGCTTCCGGATCACCAAATCCTGAACCAACTAAATGTGACACGCACAAGAATGACCAAAACAAACCAATTCTACCAATCTAAACATACTGGAGAATACCGGAGATGATCTCCAGATCAACATTACAATCCAACCACTCTATTGGAACCCAGTAGACAACCAAACAAGCTAGTGTTAACATCAATGAAAACCATCAATGCAACACATAATCAATTCCTCCAAATTGTCAACAATCTCCCCCTTTGGCATTCATGGCAACACTAGATGTGAAAAACAGCCAAGTGCCAAGAAGTGTCAAACAAGTCTCCCCCAATGAAAGACATCCAACAATGATATAACAATGAAGTTCTAAACCAATTAACCAAACCATAGAACAAACTCCCCCTGTGACTGATATCTCTATTAAGCTTTGTTTTTTACATGTATATCTCTCCCCCTTTTATATCAATGCCATAAATCTAACATAAACATCAAAGAAAAACCATAGATCCTTTGAATGACATAACTGAATACTCCCCCTGAGTAGTAGCACCAACTCATCAATCTGGAATGAATGATAGTTATAATAATGCATACCAGACTAATGTAGATTAGCATCACTTAAGTCTCAATCAGAGGGGCAGAGACCCCCAATCTGTCTCTAAAGTACTCAAATGATTCCTTGGGCAAAGGTTTAGTGAAGATATCTGCAATTTTCTCTTTAGTGTTCACATAAACCAATATGACTTCATTTGCTTCTACCTTTTCCTTCAAAAAGTTATACTTGATTGATATGTGCTTTATCTTAGAATGAAATGCTAGATTCTTTGATATGTCAATAGTCACAGAGTTATCACAGTGAATAACTATCAGTTCATTACAATCTACCCTTATATCTTTCAACATTTGCTTCATCCATAGGACTTGTGTACAACTAGTAACAACAACAACATACTCAGCTTCAATAGTAGATAAATAAGTACATGACTGTTTCTTGCTGATCCATGAAACAAGTTTCTTTCCAAGAAAGATTTCTCCACCAGATGTGATTTTCCAGTCATCTATATCTCTAGCCCAATCTGCATCTGTATATGCACATAGTTTAAAGTCATCATCTTTAGGATACCACAAACCATATTCAGTTGTTCCTTGTAAATATCTGAAAATCCTTTTCACTGCACTCTCATGATTATCTTTAGGTTCACTCTGCTATATTGATACAATACAAACTACATTCATTATATCTAGTCTAGTTTGAGTCAAATATAACATACCTCCAATATTAGATTTATACCTTGTAGGATTTATTGGAGCTGATACATCTTTCTTTGTCAATTTATTACTTGTAACCATAGGAGTACCAGCTGGTTTAGAATTTTCCATACCAAATTTCTTCAACAACTCTCTAGCATACTTAGTTTGACAAATGAAAATACCTTTATCACTCTGAGTAATTTGCAAACCTAAGAAAAATCTCATTTCTCCAATCATAGACATCTCAAATTCATTATTCATATTATCAAAGAATTCCATACATAACTTTTCTTCACCCCCAAAAATGATATCATCAACAAAGACCTCAACAATCAATATGTCATCATTAGCGATCTTATAATACAAGTTACTGTCTGCATTACCTTTAGTGTAACCAAACTTCAAAAGATATTTGTCCAATCTAGCATACCAAGCTCTGGAGGCTTGCTTTAATCCATATAAAGCTTTCCTCAATCTGGAAACTATGTTATTGTCATCTGAAAGTTAAAATCCATTAGGTTTCTCAATGTAGACTTCCTCTTCAAGATATCCATTTAGAAATGCACACTTAACATTCATTTGATAAACCTTGTATTTCTTATGGGCAACATAAGCAAGAAATAATCTCACAACTTCAATCATAGCTACCGGAGTAAAAGTTTCATCATAATAAATTCCTTCCTTTTGAGAATATCCTTTGCAGACTAATCTAGCCTTGTTCCTCACAACTTGACCATCTTCATTCAATTTATTCCTAAAAACCCATTTAGTTCCAGTAAAATTCTTATTTTTAGGCTTGGGAACTAAAGTCCATGTGTTGTTCTTTTCTATCTAATCCAATTCCTCTTCCATAGCTTTCATCCAGCATTCATCCTTACATGAATCAACTACTGATGTCGATTCAATTTGAGAAATTAAGCATACCTCTTCAATTGCCAACCTTCTCCTTGTCATCACTTCTTTTCTCTTATCTCCAATGATCTGATCTTCTGAATGATTCAACCTTACATACCTAGGAGTCTTCTGACTTTCTGTTTCTTTGCTATGATCTTTAGTTACTGTTGAATTTTCTGATACTGTCAGATTGATTGGTTCAACATTCTATTCTAGCATAGGTGTTACCAGTTCAGTTATGTCATTTCCACTTTTGGTTCTCTCTCATAAGTTCTAATTTGACCTTTGTACTACTCATCCACCTTGAAATTAGGGCTCTCCGCAATTCTTTGCAATGTTTTGTTATAATTGTATGCCTGGAATGTGGTATCATCTTGCAATAGGGGAAGACATCTCAAACACACACAGGAAATAGTATGTTAGAGGTTAGAAATCAAAATCCAAAACCAAGAAGCTAACTTTGAAAAACCAAACACTAAGCATGTTCCATGTTCCTCTATCTCTAAAGATCGTCAAGATTCAAGGTCGCCCTCACTTGGAAGAGAACTTGATCTCTTGGATGACAACCTAGAGAATGAGATTTAGGATATGTATGATTCTAAGATCAAAATGGAATGCAACTAAGATCTTAGTGATATGCTAAGATGAGATGATTAATATTTAGATGAGTTTCAAATTGAAATCTAAACTGATGCTATATGAGTTAATTAAGCTAAGAAAAGATATGCATCTAAGATAAATGAAACTAAAATGCTATGATATGAATGTGTGATGCTTGAAGATGACAAAGAGAGCTCCTTAACCTGAAATGTGACTATAATTTTGATGCACAAAAGACTTGATATTTTGAAGAAGGAATGGGCTCTATTTATAGGGAAAATAGGACAATGGAGGGTTGAGATTGAAAGTTATCAATCCATGTGAGGGATTCAATCCAATCCTAAGTTGACAAGTGTTACCTTGAGAGGGATTGATAGGTGATGTAAGAGGCATTAAATGTTTGAGGAGACATGGAGGTTACCTTAGGAGGTAAGGTTATGGTTAGGTTAGAGGATAACCAATGGATAAAGCCTTTACCCAGCGAGTAAACTCTTGTGCAAGGGTTAATAGGATAACTAGGGTCAAAGCCATGAGTGCTTGATGAGACCCTTGGGTTAGCTAAGGGTTAAGTTAGAGAGAAAGTCTATAACCATGTGGGAAGGTTGAGTTAACCATTAATGGTTAGGAATACTTTGGGGACAAATTTGTAAGAGTCCTTCCAAATTTGGGGAACTCAACAAGTTAGCTTGTTGAAGGAAATAAAGTCTAAAATGCATTTAGAAGACTTTCTTCCAAATTTGAGAAGTGACCTCCTCAAATTTAGGGAAAGCACATGATTAGGAGTTGATTAGAATAATTAAAAGGGTTTAGAAGAATCTAGAAGGCTCTAGAAGAGGTTTAGGAGGCAAGTGGGAGATGTAGGATTTTGAAGTGGGTGAGGGAAAAAAGAATTTAATTAAAATAAAATTAATTTATTTTAATTTTGGTTGCAACTTGCATTTGTAGGATTTTGCAAGTGGGGGTATTTTTAAATAAATTTATTTTTATTTAAATGTAAAAGGGGTTTTAATTAAATGTAGATTTAATTAAAATGTCTAGAGGGGGAGTTTTAATTAAATGGCTAGGATAGAACAAGGGAAATATTAATCAAATCTTTAATTTGATTAATAGGCTAATTTAGAGAAATAGGGGCATTAATTAAATCTTAATTTAATTAATTGGAAGAAATAGGGATAATTAAATGAATAAAATTCACTTAATTTGTTGTGCAACTTTTAGGTGTCTACAATAACATCTATATGCTTTTCTTTCATTTGAATAACCAATAAATATTCCTTCATCACATCTAGGATCAAACTTTCCAATGGAAACATCTCTTTTGATACAACATTTACTACCAAAGATTCTGAAGTACTTAACTATAGGTGTATGACCAAACCATAACTCATAAGGTGTATTAACGGTGTCTCCTTTGATATGAACTCTATTGAATATGTATATCGTCGTGCTCACAACTTCTCTCCAATAGATATGAGGCAAATTAGCTTCCATCATCATAGATCTAGCTACATCCAGGATAGTTCTGTTCTTTCTTTCCACAACACCATTCTACTGAGGTGTGAGAGGTGCAGACAACTATCTCCGTATCCCATGTTTCTCACAATAACTATTAATTGACCGGATGTGAATTCACCACCCTGATTGGATCTTAAGCATTTGATCTTCAACCCTATCTCTATGTCAATCATAGCTTTAAAGTTCTTGAACTTTTCAAAGGCTTCAGATTTCTCCATTAAAAAAGTAACCCACATCATTCTAGAATACTCATCAATGATTAGCATGAAATATCTATCACCCTAAAAACTTCTTATTCTAGCAGGACCACACAAATCAGTATGAATAAGATCAAGAATATCATTATATTTGCCTTGTATACTCTTAAAATAAGTTTTGACTTGCTTTCCCATTTAACATTCCTTATATACCAGATTATGTGGCTTCACAATCTTAGGTATATCTCTAATTGCCTAGTTGATCTAATCTTTACAATGCAATCAAAATCCACATGACACAACCTATTATGCCATAGCCAACTCTCATCAATATGTGTAATCAAACATGTCTTCTCACTGGAGTTCAAATGAAAGATGTTGCCTCTAGTCTAAGTATTGGTTGCAATCTCCAATCCAGATCTATTGATGATTTTGGATTTTCCATCCTTGAACTGTAATTGAAATCCCTTATCCACCAACTATCCTACACTCAAAAGATTATGCCTTAAACCTTCTACATAATAAAACATTATAAGTGTTATGCTTACCATCTAGTGATATAGTTCCTCTTCCTCTGATCATGCATGCTTTGTCATCTCCAAATCTGACCAGAACACCATCAAATTCTTGCAAAGATAGAAACTTCCTTTTATCTCTAGTCATATGATGTGAACAACCACTATCTATCACCCATTCATCCTTGTCTTAAACTTTAGCAGCAAGGGCCTTTTCTTCATTTTGAATGACAGGTTTTGAAGAATCTTCCTTGATAGCTAAGAATACCCATTCCTTTCCATTACTGGATCCACTAGATAAATCTTTTGTCAGTTCATCAGTGAAATCATCAGTTACACCTTCCTCATCAGTACAATAACATGATTTGTCTTTGTTCCTCATGTACTTATGCTTGTTCTGATATTCATGGTTAGGCTTAAAAGATCTTCTAACTTTCTCTTCAAATTTTGAATTCCTCTCAGGACATCTAGATGCAAAATGACCTATCTTATTACATGCAAAACATTTGAAAGGTGATTTTCCTTCATACTTACTTCCTGCCAAACCTTTAGGTACCCTTCTAGAAAATAGGGCTTCAAGTTCCTCAAGCTCTTCATCTTCTTTCTTCACATCCTCCAATTCCTTCGCATATAATATTTTTTAATCACTCTTGTTGGTTGATGATGTACATGCCTTGAATGTAGAATCTGTCTTTGCATCTCCTTGAGGACCGAATTCTTCTATCTCAAAAGTAGATAACTTTCCAACCAAAGTATCCCTATTGATAGGAGTGTTAGACATTGTTCTCATCTCATTAATTGCAGTAGCCTTCATTTTGTAAGCCAATGGCAAAGCTCTCAATACTTTAGAAACAATCTCATTTTCACTGAGACATCCACCACAACATTGAATTCCCAAGACAATTTCATTGACTCTTTTCATAAAAGCAGTAATTCTCTCATCTTCCTCCATTCTCAGGTTCTCATACCTCACTTGGTAACCATCAAGTTTAGCAATTTTAACAGTAGGGTCACCTTCATTCAGAGTCTCCAACTTATCCCATATAGCTTTTGTAGTTGATTTCTCTATTTATCCCATTACTTGCTGATCTAAAAGGGTGCTCAAAAGGGCTTCTCTAGCTCTATAGTCATTTTCAATGTTCTTATCCAAGTCTTCCAGAGGAGGATTTCCAGATGCTGGATCATAAGGAGTATATCCTTTCTCAGTGATCTCCAAAATCTCCTTGGTAAGACATCTCAGATGACTCTCCATCCAAAGCTTCCATACTCTATAATTTGTTCCTTCAAGCCTAAGGTTGTCCTTTCGGTAAGCTATTGAAGTTGAATGATTACTCACCATAGGATCTTCCTCAAGCGGTTAAGCTTCTGTAGAGAAGACCAATCTCTGATACTAATTGTTAGGATAACCAGTGAACAACTGAGAGGTGGGGGGGTGAATCAGTTGTTAATAGATTATGAAACTTTAAGAACACAAAACCTTTTACCGGAATGCATAAACCAAATACCATGCATCCACAACACATAACACCAAGATTTGTATGTGGAAAACCTGGTAAAGGGAAAAACCACGGTGGAAGATCCTACCCATAGTCAGATGATAATTTTGCAGTAAGTATGTGATTACAATAAGGGGCCTGCACATGCAGGACGTCCAACAACCTAGAGCACACTACTTATCACAAAAGAGCCTCACTGACTACATAAATCTTTGGACTACAATCCAAAAATAAGAATGACTACAATAATAGCATCTCCTATGCTTGAGTATAGTTTCGGTTAATCTCACTAATAGAGGTCTTAAACCTCTTATACAAACCTAATTCAATCATGTATGATCAATCAAAACCTCTGCATATGATTACAACTTTATTTGCACACAGATAATCCCATAACCCATGACCACGATCTACAAAGATATCTTACATCATATTTATACAAACTTGGGACCTAAACAATTAGGTTGGCCACCTAAAAGATAATACAATAAATCCATTGCATAAACTCGCAAACCAATGATAGCCCAAGTCACCCTAAGATCAAAACATCATTAAACAAACAATAAATCCAACTGGTAATGCATCAGGAGCATCCACCAACACGTTACATAAACTGGTCCATAATCTAACAAAATAGCATTAGGTCCAGTTCTAAATGCAACACCACAGATCAACTGGAACATGATCATGATAACCATCAACATCCTGAGAACTTTCTAGAAGCCACACCAACACCACTTATCAAATCCATCAACAAATCTTCAATGAAGATTTGCTAGTAAAACCCTTATCGGTAAACAAAATGCTTACTAGAACATATGATAGTTTCTGAATCACCAAATCCCAAACCAACTGAATGTGACATGCACATGAATGACCGAACCAAACCAATTCCACCAATCTGAACATACCAGAGAATACCGGAGATGATCTCCAAATCAACATCACAATCCAACCACTCTACCGGAACCTAGTAGACAACCAAACAAGCTAGTGTTGACATCAATGACAAACATCAATGCAACACAAAACCAATTCCTCCAAATTTCCAACAAGTGGCATGCTTTATGGTTGAACTCTAGTTGAATCCTCTTCATTGATCTAAAAATGCAGTGTCAAACCTTATGGATGTTATCTTTACACAATGTCATGAACCGTATTTATCTATAATTATTTAATTAGGAAAATAATGCTTATTTTTCACTTATGAAATGAAATTTCAAATGAAATTAGATGATAATGAAATGGAAATTTAAATACAATGGAATGATTTAAATTTATTTCCTTTTTGATATGTAAATGAAATTGAATGATCGGCATTATTTTTTATTATGAAATTGGGGATTGTCATTACTATGAGCAATCGAGTGCAAGTGAATGCAGGAACAGGTGAACACGGATGAAGGCGGGAACATGGTTTAGGTAGAGTTTGCTGACATTTGCATGAAGATTGCATTAATGACTTGTTATGTTTTCATTGATGTCAATTAATCGGTAATGATATTGTGATATTGTTATTTTGTAACTGGTAGGAAGAGCTAGTAAAGGGAACTGTAATCGATAGGTAAGTTTGTGGAGTGAACTGGTATTGCTAAGTATTGGAGAGTTGAACTGGTAAACCCTACTTGTTGATATGATAAACCCTAACTGATTAAGTTTGGTGAATTGGTTATATTGGTTTATGATTTGATGATGAGTAGTAATGAATATGACACATATGCATGTTGTATGAGAAGAGTTTCAAAGTGCTTTTGGCACATTGAGATAATGGTTTTTATCTTGGGAATGAGCAAGTATATTGCATATAATACAAAGTGCATGATGAGTTACTGAGTTTGATGAAGCAGTGATCAAGGAGTGGTCGAGGCTTTCTTGAATGATGTGCAGAGATTGTTTGTAATCCAACGGTCATACTTGAACTGACTTTTTTGTAATTTGTATGAGAGAATTAGGTTTTGGTTGTGTTACCGACCTATTGATTTATTTATAAGGTTGATGAGTTGTTTTGTTTCAAAGTTGGCAAAGTTTCAGTTGAGTGTGTGGTTGTCGAACCGGATGATGTATCTGCAGTTTGTGTAAAGGTAGATAGGAGCATGAAAAGGATCTAAACAAGCAAGTGTAGTGCTATTCAAAAATACATCAGCAAACCCCTATTGTTTTCTAACAATTACAACAGTTAAAATCCCCTAACTAGGTAAGCTCTAACAAGATTAGTGTTATTCAAATCCTCTAACCAGGTGGTCAATTAGCTTGGATTTCAAATCCTCTACCGAGGTTACTCCTCATAGGGTATTGCTTCTAACAAGGCATTATAGTGAATCCCTTAATCGAGTGGTCCCTAATAGGATATGTTCTTAACAAGAATTTTTTAAAAAGCTTTAATAGGCTTGGATCCTAACAGGGAGAACTTCAGAAGAGTTCAGATAGTTATCTTGTGAGTCTCATCTCACCATGGTTTTTCCCATTTGGGTTTCCACATCAAAATATTGTGTCAAGTGGTGAATGTTTTTGTGGTTATGTTTACTATGGTTGAATTGCTTAACTACTTAATCCACTTTGATAAGTTATGATAATCGACAACAATCTGAAATGAGTTTTACTTATGTCAGTAAAAGTATTTGGATGTTTGTGAGTTTCAAGTTGTGTATAGTTAATCTGTTGTAACAGCCAAATGGTTTATCTTGACAGTGATATTGCATTTATAGTTCAGTGGTTTAACTTGTCAGTTTAAAGTTTACTTTGAGAGGTTTTTCTTAGATTGGTGAAAGTTTATATCAATTTTTATATCTACTGATTCACCCCCCTTCTTAGTAATTCACCGGATCCTTATTATTTCATCACACCATCAATTGGTATCGGAGCTTCTCAGGTCCTCTAAGATCTAAGCCTAACAGCTTGAGGTAAAGATATTATAGAACATGATGAAGGAAGGTCTAAAGTTTAATATAGAGAACTACAAAATATGGAGTGATAGAATGAAAATTTATATCAAGAGTCTAGGAAATCAATACTGGGAACATGTTGGTACTCAATATGTTGTACCTAGTGGGATTATGATTGATGATCAAAAGAAAAAGCAACAAGAAAATAATCAAGCACTAGAGGCTATTATCAGTTCTTTGTCTGATGCAAAATATGTTGATGTCCATGGTGTGGAGACTACATATGAGGTATGGAAGAAACTTGAAGAGATTTATAGCGGTGATGAACATGTGAATATTGCCAAGAAAGAGAGTCTAAGAGGAAAGTTTGATGACATGTGGATAGCTGAAGGTGAGAATATCCAACAGTATGGTGAGAGGATAAAAGAGATAGTTGGTGAGATTAAAAGTGTTGGTGGTAAAGTGGAAGATGCCACAATGGTTAGCAAGGTTTTGAGAACCCTGCTACTGGTCTATGCTATCTGATTTGCAACCATTCAGGAGCTAAAGTCAATTGACAAAACTAAGGCAACCCTTGACTCCATCATTGGTAAGCTTACTCCTTTCAAATTAAATGGTTATAATGGTAGTGTTTAGAAATATGGGTCTACATTTAGAGCTTCAGTTTCTAACCCTTCTATGAGGAAAAGTAGAGATGTTAGTCATAGTTATGAATCTAGATCTAGCAGAGAAGTTGATGATGAAGACAGTTTGGTTGAGCTTGAAGCATTGTTTGCCAAGAGGTTGCCTAGAGGTACTGGTAAGTATAGAGGCAAATTACCTTTGAAATATTTTGCATGCAACAAGATTGGACACATTGCAACTAACTGTCCTAATGGTGATAATGAGCACAAGAAAGATAATTTCAATAAGTACAAGGGAAAAGGAAAAAGAGATTGTCTTATTGCAGTTGATGGTGGTATCACTGATGAGGAATCTAAGGGTGATGCTAATGAAGACATTGTGTTTTTAGCCATTAAAGAGGAGAAATCTAATCAGAAGGCTTTAGTTTCTTGCATGGATAATTTTGATGATTGAATCATTGATAGTGGTTGCTCACATTACATGACCGGTGACCGAAGAAAATTTCCTTCTTTGAAGGAATTTGATGGCAGAGTTGTAATATTTGGTAATGACTCACCCTACATGGTTAAAGTTAAGGGAACTATTTCCCTTAATGGAAAGAGCAGTGCAGATGATTTCTACTGGATTGAAGGTCTAAAGCACAATCTTTTGAGTGTTGCTCAACTCAATGACAGAGGATATCTATTGGAGTTTAATAATGGTATGTGCAAAATCTATGGGAGCAAAGGTGAACTGATTGCAACCAGCAAGCAGACTAAAGGTAACCTGTTTCACCTAAATCCTAAAGTCAACAACTGTTTAACTGATAAAGTAGATGATAGTAGGCTTTGGCATAGGAGATTTTGTCATATAAATTTTAATAACATTGTTAAAGTGAGTAAGTCCAAGACAATGAGAGGTTTGCCTCAGTTGGACAAACCAGTTAATGCTCTATGTAAGGAATGTCAGTTGGGAAAGATGACATCCTCAACTTTTAAGAGCAAATATTTTTTAGTGGAAAATTTGTTAGATTTGGTTCATACAGACCTCTGTGGACCAAAAAGATCTAAAAGTATTCAAGGTGATAGATATTTTATGATCTTCACTAATGATTGATAAAGAACGATGTGGGTAACATTCTTGAAGGATAAAACAAAAGCTTTTAGTAAGTTCAAGGCATTCAAGGCCTTAGCTGAAAAGGAGAGTGGTAAGAAGATAAAGTGTCTGAGGACTTATCAAGGTAGTGAATTTACTTCAAAAGAATTCACTAGATATTGTGAAGAAAATGGTATCAAATGGCAGCTTTCTGCACTGAGGACACCATAGTGGAATGGTATTGCAGAGAGCAACAACTAGTCAGTTATTGAAGCTACTAGGACAATGTTGATACAAGGAGGTGTAGCGAAAACTTTTTGGAGAGAAGTTGTCAGCATAGTTGTCTACACTATGAACCGGATTTTGGTAAAGAGAGGTAAGGATAAGACTCCTTATGAATACTGGTATGGTAGATCACCTAATGTTAGTTATTTGAAGATATTTGGCAGAAAATTTTTTATTAAGAGAGGTGACTATGTTAGTAAATTTGAGGCTAAAAGTGATGAAGGTATATTTCATGGTTATTCCACCAAGAGTAAGGCCTACAAATGTTACAACAACCGGATACACAGAATCATTGAGAGTGTTGATGTTTGAGTGGATGAGTATCCTAAAGTCTTAGGGGAAACTAGTGTGGAGAAAAAGGATGAAGATCCTTGCATTTTATTTTTGGAACCAGAACTTGTGAAACCTAAAACTGGGAAAGAGAATGTTATTGTACCAGTTCAACTAGAATAGGTAGATTCGGAAGAAGATGATGACAATGATCATGTTATTCTAAAGTATGTGAGACTCAATCACAATCTTGACCAGATTATTGGAGATAAGGATGTTGGAGTGTTAACCAGAAGAAGAATTAGAGAGAATTCTTGCACGATCTCCACTATTGAGCCTAGAACTGCTAAGGAAGCATTTGAAGATGATCATTGGGTCAAAGCTCTAGAGAAGAAACTTGATCAAATTGAGTAGAACAATACATAGACCCTAGTACTCAAACCAGTAAATAAAAATGTGATAGATACTAAGTGGGTATTCAGGAACAAGCTAAATGAAGATGGTGTAGTATTCCAAAACAAAGCTAGATTGGTTTGCAAAGGTTATGCACAAGAAGAAGGAGAAGATTATGGTGAGACCTTTGCAGCAGTTGCTAGATTGGAAGGTGTCAGAACTTTACTTACATTTGCAGCACATAAGGGATTCAAAGTATATCAGATGGATGTGAAGTCATCATTTTTGAATGGAATACTGGAAGAAGAAGTATACCTTGAGCAGCCAGATGGTTATGATTTGACTAATGAAAAAGACATGGTATGTAAGTTGCACAAGGCATTATATGGATTAAAGAAAGCATCGAGAGCATGGTATGAAAGGCTTTAATCACACCTGATGAAGATAGGTTTTTAGAGAATGAGTGAAGATAACAACATATATCTCAAATCTGAAGTAGATAAGATATTGGTTAGTGAAGTCTTTGTAGAGATGATATCATATTTGGAGGTAATGATGACATGAGCAATGACTTTGCAAATGAAATGAAAAGTGAGTTTGAAATGTCTCTAGTGGGAGAGATAAAAAATTTCATAGGCTTGCAAATACAACAAATGAAGAGTGGTATTTTCATCACACAGTCTAAGTATGTGAAAGAGGTATTAAAGACATTTGGTATGACTGACTATAAACTAGTTGGGACACCAATGGTTAAAGGATGTAAATTGTCTAAAGAAGATGAAGCTACACCTATTGATGAGAAGGAGTACAAGTCAATGATTGGGAAATTGCACTATGTTGTTCACAGCAGATTGGATATAGCTCATGCAATTGCTCTAGTTGCTAGATTTCAAAAGAATCCAAAGGAAACACACTTGATAGCAACCAAGAGGATATTTGAATATTTAAAAGGCACTATTGACTATGGATTATGGTATCCATATGAAGGTAACTTTGATTTAAAGGTGTATACAGATGCCAATTGGGCAAGTAATGTTGATGATAGGAAAAGCACAACCGGTGGAGCATTATTTCTTGGAGGAAGACTTGTTTCATGGAGTAGCAAAAAAGCAGAGTTGTATATCATAGTCTACTACTGAAGCTGAGTATGTTGCAACTTATATGAATTGTACCCAGGCTATCTGGATGAGGCATATTTTGGAAGGTTTCAAGATGAAGTTTATGGAACCTGTAATGATCTTATGTGACAATACCAGTGCCATAAATATTTCCAAGAACCCTATTTTGCATGCACGAACCAAGCATATTGAATTGAAGTATCATTTCTTGAGGGAAAAAGTGCAGAGTAAAGATGTGAACTTGGAGCATGTTTCTACCAAGGAGTAGCTTGCAGATATCTTTACTAAACCTTTGCCTAAGACTACTTTTGAGTATCTTAGAAGCCAGCTAGGGTTTGTACCCCTTCTTGAGGTGAATTGAGCATGATGTAGAGTACATCAGTCCTGGAGCTACTTGCAAAATTTTAGAATAGGATTGGTGGAGTGGAGTTATTCCACAAAGGGAGCATCAAGTTGCAGGTTGTTGATGTTGAACAGTGAAGTTTGACATTGCATGTTTTACTTTCACTTTAGCATTGTTGTCAAAGGGGGAGAAGAACTATGTGATTATGGGGAGAAGCATTTCATGGTTGACAGAGAGAAGATCTATAGCCAGCTACCAGTTGAACACAAGGACAGTACATGGTAAAATGTAAACCAGGATTCCTATTCACAATCACAACAATCAATGGTATTGATATTTGTATTGCCATCAATGCCAAAGGGGGATATTGTTTTTGATTGATGAAAAAGTAGGTTTTGAAGGGGCCCCGAAACCCTATACAAGCAAGATTAAAACAACAAAGCCACGAGAAATAGAGAGAAATAGAAGAAAAGGAAGAAACCAATGAAAAACTGAGAAGAACCCACTAAAGCCCCTAAAAGCCAACAGGCCATCCAGAAATCAGATTTTATCCAGGGCTTTAGCCAGGGTGCTGCTAATTTCTTACAGCTCTTTGATGTTGTCTTTGTGGTTGGGAGGGTCCCTGGCCGCAGCAGCCACAACTTTCTTGATACTGGCCCTGATTCTCTTAGCAGATCCGCCCACTAGGGTAGCATCACTACCACTTCCAGTCTGGATGGTCTCCTCCTCCAGGTCTAGGTCCATGACCGGTTTAGGAGTATGGTCAAAGACCTTGGCAATGTCTTCCAGGTTTTTGGTGACACTAGAGAGGATACTTGGGATAATTCCCATCAAATTTTTCATCGCTTCTTTTCCCTCTTCCAACGATTTTACCTTATTCTCCATTTCCTTCTTCTAGTTAGTTTCATCCTCCCTCTTTTTATTTGAATTTATCCCTTGCTTCTCCAGTTTTTTCAGGGTTTCGTAAGTCCATCTGTCGAAATTCATTTTGGCCTCCGAGAGCTTCTTGAGATTATTCAAGATAAGCCCCTCTCCAGCACTATCCTTGGCCTTGCTATCCCCTTCCTTAGCCAGGTTCTTCTTGAAGCATTTGTTTGTTTCCTTCTCAGAATTAGCTTCAGTTTCCTCATTATCCTTGGGAGCCGTCTCCTCCATTAGATGGCTATTGTCCTTACCAAGGTGATCACTTGGAATAGGGCTATCTTGACCAGGCTCAAAATCTCCACTTTCTTCCTCGTTGCCCAGTTCCTCTTCCTTCCATTTGTCTTCTTCGTTAGAGTCATTTGTCTCCATACCACTGCTTTCCTTGACAATGTCCTCAGTTTCCAACCCAGGGGAGCTTTTCCTTTTCTTGCTGGATGACGCCTTCTCCTTGCTAGTATCTCCCTCTTCCATCCTCCTTTTACCAGGGGAGGTGGAAATCTGCTTGTTTTCCTGCAAAGAGAGGGTTTTGCAATGCTCATAGATGAGCAACAGGAGCCCGCAGTGGAGAATCAGGCTAGAAGGGTTTGTCATGTGCTTGTTCAGGGATCTGGAGAGGGATCAAAAAAGGTAGTAGGGAAAAGACACTTTTTTGTCATGTCTGAGATGGTTCAAGAGCATGAAGTGGTAATTGTGGGCCATGGAGAAATGGCCTTCAACCATAATATATTCCATGATTGCATTCAAGACCCAACCCCACAACTTCTTGATGTTTGCAGCATCGTAATAGCCCCTGGTAGCATTGCCGATTTTGGCCCGCTCTTTCTCTTTTTGCAGGAACAGGGTAACTGCATTGTTGGAGACCTTGAGGTCTCCAAAGAAGTTGAGCCTAGAGTGGGGCATACCAGTTACAGTAGAAATAAGCCCAGCATCCAACTTAAGTTTAACTCCGTAAAGTTTAAAAGAGCCATTAGACCAGTTTTCAGAAATCTTGGAAACAACTAAGTTGACCCTACCTTTGTCATAGTCCTCAAGCTTTTCCATGAAGCTAGTGAGGTGGCCCTTCTCTAGCTTTGCCCAAACTTTAGGCATTGCTTTCCAAGTCGTCGAGTTGTCAAGTTCTTCATGTCTTAGATCTCCTCCCATTTTTGGATGCCGGATGTCGACTTTGTTTCTCTACAAATTTAGAACTTCTTTCCCTTTGCAACTCAAATTATCGTCTTGAGTAACCCACAAAGCGTGCGGTAATTTTTTGGAAATAGTAGGAGATCTACCGCGGTGCTAGGTAATGATGGCCTTTCCAGTGAGGTGCGAGTGGTGCTTTTTACTTGTCATGATTTAATTGTCCTTCTCTCCCCATATAACGGTCCTTTTTGAGGATCTCTTTAATGTTTAAATTGAGATCATCCTCGTGCCAAATCATTTGAATGTCAGAATTAACTCCAGCATTCGCTAAATAGTCAACAACACTATTTTGCTCTTTGTAAGAATGTCGTATTATAATTTCTTTGAAACTGGTGATAATCTCTCTAGCTTTCATGATGATATTCTCAATGGACCAAGAAGGCTCCGATTCCCCCTTTAAGCACTTAATAATATTAAGTGAATCCCCCTCAAGCCATATTTTATCATGATTGAGATTTTTTGGCTATGATTAAAGTATGCAAGGTAGCAGAGGCTTCAACAAAATGGCTAGTTTGATTCCCCAGAGGACCAGCCACCGCCTTAAGGCAACTTCCAGCAAAATTCCTGATTATGCCCCCATATCTAGCTTTACCCAGATTTCCTTTAAAATCTCCATCGAAGTTGGCCTTAATCCATCCCTGCAGGGGGAAACACCAGACAAGACCTTCTCTACCTTTATCCTTACTAGAAGTGGTGGTGGAAAGGTTCCATTTGTCTTTGAAATCCTCTTTAGCATCAATTCCCTAATCAGTGCCATAGAGGCATTCAAAAATACTCCTATAGATTTTGTCTGCGACCACTTCAGGAATAGCCCTTTTATCTCTGAAAATCATGTTGTTTCGCTCTTTCCAAATATTCCAAATAACAATTGGTAGAGTAAGTCTCCAGATCTCCACAATTTTAGGATTAGAGTTAGGACAATGCCATTGAAGCCAAGTGTCACCAAGAGAATTCGGGAAGACCTAGCTCAGGTTCCACCTGGATAGGATGATTTTCTAGATGTCATGGCTAAAAGAGCATTGATTGAGAATATGGCAAGCTGTCTCTTCTTCCCTGCAACAAAGAGAACACATGTTAGGAAAAATGATGCCTCTTTTATGAAGATTGTCCAGGGTTAATATCTTATTTTGGATGAAAATCCAAAAGAAGATGTTGATTTTGGGAACTAAATTCTTATTCCAGACTTTAGTCCAGATGGGAGTGGCTTTCTCTGAGACATTATGAATAGCTACAGCAGAGGAAACAGAGTATTTCCCATCCAGAGTTTTCCCCCATAATATAATGTCATCTTTGTTGTCTCTAGGGATTTTAGCAGAAAGAGCAATTTGAAGGAACTTGAGATCCGGGCTCTGCTAGCTAAAGTCAATCCAGTCCCCATTTTTCCAGTAATCTCTTACCATTTCACCATACCTACATTTGAAGCTATCTTTCCAATCTTTGATGATAGGGATATCCTCCAGAGGTTTATCCAAGATCCATCTATCTTCCCAAAATCTAATTTTCTTCCAATCTCCAAGGTTCCAGATTCTGCCAGTAGCTGCCCAGCCTTTAGCAGATTGCACTGCATTCCAAATGGTAGATCCATCAACAAAGAAAGAATTGTCAAAGAATTCTTCCTCAGAAGGTTGCATATAGAGGTATTTGTTTTTCCAAATAGAGTTCCATTCTCTTTCCTCCCCTTTGAATCTCCAAATTTGTTTGGCTAATAAAGCTTTATTCATGGAGCTAATGCTCCTTAGGCCTAGCCCACCTAAGGCCTTAGGGGTACAAATGCTATTCGAGGCAATTAGGGGGATTCTATTTTTAGCTTCTACTCCTGACCAAGGAAACTTTTTTTGGATTCTTTCAATAGCTTCTGCAAACTTTGAGGGGATTTTGAAAAAGCTAAGAGCATACACAGGAAGATTTTGGAGAGTGGCTTTAAGTAGAGTGACTTTACCAGCTTGACTGAGAACATCCCCTTTCTAGCCAGCGAGTTTCAGGTTGAGTCTGTCAATTAACTTATTCCAAAAGGAATCCTCAGGCTTGAGACATAGAGGAAGCCCCAAATAGGTAGAAGGAAACTCAGATATGTTACAACCAAGAATCCTACCAATCCTAATTTGCCTTTGGGCCAGGGTATTAATGAAAAATAGAGAGCTTTTATCCCAGTTGATTTTTTGACCAGAGGCTGATTCATAGGTATTCAGAATTAATTTCATGTTTTTGGCTTCCAAGATGGAGGCTTCCCCCATGGTGATAGAATCATCAACAAATTGTTCATGAGAGCAAACAACGTTGGAAGAAGAGGGTTTCAGACCCTTAAGATTGCCTTCTTCCACATTTTTAGGGATGAATCTACCCAGGCATTCAACAAGAATAGTAAACATGATGGGGGAGATGGGGTCTCCCTGTCTGAGACCTCTGGAGCTTTTGAAGAAATTGGATGGGGAGCCATTGACAATAACAGTAGAGGAGGAAGTTCCCATGAGTTTAGAACAAAGATGGATAACTTTGTCACCAAAACCAAACGATTCCATAATCTTGAGGAGAAACTGCCAGTTCACTCTATCAAAAGCTTTAGCCATGTCTAACTTAAGGAAGAATCCTTGTTTACTCACCACTTTCAGGGAGTGGATATTTTCATGAATAGAGATAATGGAGTCCAAAATATATCTTCTGGGGACAAAGCCATTCTGTTGGACAGAGATAATCCTTGGGAGAACATCAAGCAACCTGGAAGTCAAAACCTTGGAAAGGATCTTGTAGATAGAGTTGCACAAGCTGATGGGTCTAAAATTGTTGAGAGAATCAGCTCTAGGTATCTTTAGGATAAGGATGATGAAAGTGGCATTCAGTTCCTTAAGAAGTCTTCTAGAGCCAAAGAATTACTTAACCCCATTGCATATGTCCGCCTCCACGATGTGCCAGAATTTTTGGAAGAAAAACATGGGAAAGCTATCCGGGCCAGGGGATTTATCACCCTAAAAGGAAAACACCACCTTTCTGATTTCAGGATTAGTGGGAATACGGGATAAGAGGCGATTGTCATCTTCTGATAGGATAGAAGGAATGGCTTGTAAAAGAGTGTTTTGCTTACTGTGGTCCAGGTTGTCCACTTCACCTAGCAAGGTATTGAAATGCAGGAGAGCTTCCATCCTGATGTCGTAATCCTCTATTAAGACACCTTTATTGCAAGTAAGTCTGGATATTCTATTGGCTGCCCTATGCTTAAGGGCGGTTAAGTGAAAGAAGTGAGTGTTTTTATCGCCTTCCTTCAAGAACAGAGCTCTAGATCTTTGTCTCCAGAAAGTCTCTTCATTAGAAATGATGGAGTGGTATTTAGATGATAGATCATTCTCAACCATCCTAAGATCTTTGATCAACCCCACCTCTTGGATTCTATCCTGGACAAGCTTTAGATCAGCTTTAACTTGAGTTTTGTTCTTGAATATGTCCCCAAAGATCTCCTTGTTCTAGGTTTTGATTTTGGCTTTTATGATGTTGAGCTTTTTAGCAATTTTGAAAAGAGCCTTACCCTCCACTTTAGATTTCCACCATTCAGTAATGCAGGCTTCTAGAGAAGGATGGGAGAGCCAAGCTTTTTCAAATCTAAAAGGGAAGTTTCTCTTAGCCAAAAAAGAGTTGGCAAAAAATGAGATACGGAAATGGTCTGAACTGATTTTGATAACAGAGCCAAGGGAACAACTAAACTTAGAAATCCAGTCAAGAGAAATTAAAGATCTGTCAAGCCTGACTTGAATCAAATCAGCTCCAGTTCTTCTATTGGTCCAGGTGTAATTGATGCCCAGGAGATCAACATCAATGAGAGCTTGGTCATTAATGAAATCCATAAGGTCTTGTTTTCC